>NC_048407.1:1224515-1226779 GCF_013103735.1 Etheostoma cragini
CCCCCCCCCCCCGTTGGTTCATTTGTGGTCTACTAAAAAGCTGCCAAGCTTGAGACAATCTTACTCTCATTCGCCATGCAGCATAAGGCTTACTCTCTCCTCTCCATGCATTATTTAGCAGGGTGGCTCCTGAAGTGGGGTGCCGGGTCCAGGGGGATGCTCATAGGGCCCTCCAGGGATTCTCTGGAAAATTAAAAGCAGTTTAATTTCACTGCTGCTTCAGCTCACTACACTTTTAGATAATGAGAGTATATAAAGACAATTATTTTCAGTGTAAACTTCCCTCTAGCTTACCAGCAACAAAATAAACAAGACATGTTCCCAGAGAAGAGTTTCCGTGGAAGCATTCTTATGAGTGGTAAATTATGGGTTCGGGACTTAATGTGTCTCTAATTATTTCAAGAGCAGCCAGAAGGAGAGTTCAACATGAAAAAGGCATACAGTCTAATAATATACTAATTACGCAACACCGAGTTGATTTAAGCAGGAGAAACCTTTATTCTCAACCTCAGTAAGTAAACACATTTAGTAGCCTGAACATTCATTTACAAATCAAATCCGCAAAACAAAATAAATTACATACACCTGCAGTTAATCGGTAGTTAAAAGTGCAAACCACTTGGAAAGGCATGAGCTCATTCTTGTGAAATAAATATGTGAACACACTAAAGCGCTTGGCCTGATTAACTTTAAAAAGACAACCAACAGTACAACTACATCTGGAAACAAGCTGGAGTAAACTGCCTTATTCAGCTGTTCAAAATGTCAAAACTTAAAAGTCATAGAGACGTCAGAAATTAGAAATTTGCAGAATGCAACAGAGAAAACCTTGTTTGGCACTCACACGCTGCACTGTGATATGATCAACTGAGAAAAGATGAACGTGCACTCGGCCAACCCAAAGGCAGTCATCATTTTGGTGAGATTGGGAGCAGAACCACGTTTCCCAGACTTCCCAGACTCAGGGTGTTGCGTGTGTCCCGTTTGGTTCACTTTGCAACAGTTGCTGCTGCTCTTGCACATTAATATCACAGAATACAATTCAGTTTAATTTCACAGATAATAAAATCTGAAGAATTGATTTACCATATCCCAGTAAAATAAAAACAACAGAGGTAAAACAAGTAGACAAAGACAACGGACAGTAACACACACACACGTGGTTTTCAAGTAACGTTACACATTTTAACACTCGGTACCAACGGTGCTTCCCTTCCAGTCAATAAACAGCTTGGGACGATCAACAGAAATCTGAATAACTTGGTCCACATAATTCTCTAATGACACAAGTGATGATCATGCTGCTGACTACAGCAGGTCCAAAGAAATCCCTGCTTTTAAGTCCCGGTGCTCTCCATCAGGATTTGTGTGTCTCCACGGGCTTGTTGCAGCTCCTGTACTTCTAACACAGGAATGAAGAACTGAAATGGAACATAAATATTTCACATCGGTCTGAGAAACTGAAGAAAATATCAAAAAGAAACGTTTTGGGGCAAATGAGGATCCATTTATTGGCCTTTGAAATGAGACTGAGTGAAAATGTGTGTGTGAAGGGGGAAGGGGGGTGAGTCGGAGGACAGGAGAGGGATTCTCCCATCATGCAGCATTCTTCCTTCACATGGCATCGAAATGGAAACGGTGGGCTTCCTGTCTCTTCTCGCGATCGTCCGCTTTCTGCACACACACACACACACACACACACACACACACACACACACACACACACACACACACACACACACACAGTCAAGGATTTGTGGTATAACTTCATGTATCACACAATCAGTAACGTCATCCTTAAACATGTTCTGCTTTGATGAATACACAGAACATGAACATCATTAATACCACTACATAATAATTAATAGGGATGCACCGATGTGTTTTTGGCTGAACTCTGGTACCGGCCAATAATCGTTATGTTGACCGCCGCTGGCCTGTCGGCAAATAAGATGACATTCACCCACGGCAGTCAGTTTATCTGCTGCATTCATCATGTGCTGGCTACATTTTTAAAAGGTTAAAAAGCGTTTTAAAACAGTTATTTGAAAAAAAAAAAAACTTTTTCATTTAGAAAGAAAAGATTATATAAAGTACTCATATTACGCTTTTTACCTTTCCTTTATTGTAATATATATCTTTGTTGTACATGTTATATGTTTACAAAGTGAAAAAGCCCAAAGTCCTACTCTGCTCCTGACTGGCTAGTAGTCCTTACCTAGGTACTGTCAGGGCCTCATACTCTGCTTCTGACTGGCTAGTAG
>NC_048407.1:1226879-1230239 GCF_013103735.1 Etheostoma cragini
GTGGTCCCTAATACTGTATCTGAAGTCTCTTTTATAAAGACCTTAGTGGTCCCCTAATACTGTATCTGAAGTCTCTTTCCCAGAATTCAGCCTTGGTGCAGAGTTAAAGCCACTAGAGCGAGTCCCACATTGAGCTTTCCTGAGTATGTGCCATTTCAGAGTCTGTAGCTAATGAGGAGGAGTGAAGGGTGGGGGGGTGGCCTTGACCAACTGCCACTTTGCTCGTTTGAAAGTCATGATGTCTTTATCTCGGGGGGGGGGGGGCAAATTCCCTGGTTAGCTAAAGCAGAGAAAGGGTAGGTAACCTTCCTCCTTGTGACCTCATAAGGAGCAAGATTCCAAATCAGCCCATCTGAGCTTTCATTTTCTCAAACGCAGAACAGCACACCCAGGGCTCGGTTTACACCTATCACCATTTCTAGCCCCTGGGGGGGCCATAGGCAGGCAGGGGGAACGCATATTAATGTTAAAAAACTTCATAAAGTGACATTTTCATGCCATGGGCGGAAAAAATATGGGAGAAAAAAACATGTTATGAAGCTTACTGTAATCAATCTCCTCAGCTAAGATTCATCATCTTGATGCAGGACATGTAGGTCAGACTTAATTAGTTGACATTAGAGCGCAGTGAGACTACAGCATACCTCACAGTAGCTTTCCACCTGCTTTCAGACACAGATGCATCACTGTGTCATTAAAACCCTCCGATGGACACAAATTAATGCTCTGCTGCTTAATGATGACTCGGGCCTCAGGATGACAATTTGGTGGTATCCCCTGGATAGTCAATTAAACCAGGCGTCAACAGCAGCACAGCCCATTGGCTCGGCTAGCCAAGGGAAAGAACATCACATCAATCCATCTGCTCCTTCCAAATACGTTGCCCTAAAAAAGAAAGGGGGAAAAGCACGGCATCAATCAATACGAGGCGCTGGTATCTTGGAAGATAGATGAAGGCTTTATTACAAATCAAAACTGACGGGATAGAAAAGACAGTAAATGTGTTGCTGCCCATCCTTTGGGTGCAGCAAATGAGTCAACATCAGGCTGTCCTTTAACAGGGGACAGTCTTCCCCAGAGACTGGGTTCTGTCTTTCTGTTCAACAACATGAGCTGCTCTACTGCAACATTTAGACAAAGTGTTGAGGGAATGGAAAAAGAGGATTGTTCCGTTCAGATACTTTAAAATTGATGCCCATTTTCTTCCATCCTCGGTTCATCACTGATCTCACATAACAGATTCATATGTATTACTGGCTGCACTTTCACCAGTCCAGATGATGTGGGATCTCTCTTTTTCTTTTGTGGTCAACTTCTGTCAGATGGTCTCCTCTAAAAAAGTGTGATGATCATCAAACCTCCTTACAATGTACTGTGATGGCCCGTCTTTTCTGAGCCATTATTAAAAAATGGAATTAAATGTTATTTTGAAATCTTACACTTAAAGTGATATTCCATGCACAGTCTATCCTTTGAAAATGACACACTAACCACCCCTCAAGGGTTGAAAGTGAAATTATTTAACTATTGTTCTTAATACACCTGTGAAGTACTTGTACATTACTTGAGAATTTGATTTGAATGCTACTTTTTAATCTGAGGGAAAGGAATGGAGCTTTCACTAAATTCATTTGACAGCTGGAGTTACAAGTCAGTCAGAATTAACTTTATTGTCATTGAAGTGCATACCAAAATAAAAGTGCTACTCTATGTTGCACAACACCCATTAAACTAAGAACATAGAGCAGAGAATGTGAAGCTGGTAAAAGGATTGAAATTAGAGTAAATAGTAAATTAGTTTAGTAAGCACATAAGAACACTATATAAGGATATAAATTAGCTCCACCTTGCTCAGCTACAACATTAAGGAAACAATGAGTAGGATCATCCCTTATGACCACAAGTGAATATTTGAAAACAGAACATTTCCTTATAAAAGGCTCTGGGTGCTGACTATATTCTGAGTAGCCTGCTGGACTCTCTACACTGCATTTCATTTATCACATTTTATCTTGGATGACTGTTTGTGTTTTGATGACGTTTTGCACTCCTGTCAGCTTGTCCTCAGCTTAGCTCTCACTCCGCCTCCAGCCACTACGCCGTGTGTCTCCACGCCCACATGGTGTTAATAGACTGGTGTCTGTACAGTAGATCCACACACACTGTCCCTCTACAAACCCTTATTCTTAGAAGGCGGCCTGTCTCTGTGTGTGTGCGTGCGTGCACGTGTGAGAGATAATTGAGATGACTTTATTTTCTACTTGTGGCCCTGTAATTAAATATTGAAAGGTTAAATTCCAAACCTGATGTCTAACTGAACACCGTTCGGTTGTTCTTTTGTGATAATTAGACCACAGAGTTCACTTTATCGCTTGCTCATTCCTAAAAGGCTTTTTTTTTCTTCATTTTACCCCAATTAATAGTTGTTGTTTTTTTAAAGCATAAGGAACTGAATACACCACTAATCCAGTGGGTCCATTTAATTAAGCTGTGTGGCCGGGTTTAAATGAGGCCTAACCCAGCTGACGTGAACCCTGTCCAGTTTGGTCCTGATTGGTGGAGGAAAACTGAGGGACGTATTACAGCTTGTGTTTCCTACATATTGGCTGTGTTCTCAGCTCGAGGTTTTGGAGTAATACAGTGTACTCACATGCACGGACACACAGATGTAAACACAAGTGGTCACATGGCCGCTGATGTAGTTTTAGTCTCGCCAAAAACGGTAGTTAGTTATTAGTTGCGATGCAGCGATTATGATATTCTGGGCCGATAGATGTTTAAATAACAATTTGGTCAATACTGATGATTTTGTTGTTGTTTATTTTGTGTTTGTTGTTTCTTTTTTATCCCCCCCCCCCCCCATTTGTTCTGGTGAAACAAAGAAATCTTCATTATGAGAAAAAAAACATTCAGCATTTCATTACACTATCTTTGAATGAGCACACATTTAAACTACCTTTATAGTGTTTATATTCTGCTCATTTTCAGGTCCATAGTTGTATTTTGAGGTTGTACCTCAACAGGTTTACATGGTTTCATTTTCAAAAAACATCATAGTTTTGTTGTACTGCACATTGCTGCAACTCCTCTTTTCTCCCTGTGTGTTGAGCTCTCTGTTTTAGCTCCAGAGTGAGACATCTCACTTCTGTTCCATCTTTGTTGGGAGTCGCACATGCTCAGTACCTAGGTAAGGACTACTAGCCAGTCAGAAGCAGCGTATGAGGGCGTGCCCTGACAGTACCTAGGTAAGGACTACTAGCCAATCAGGAGCAGAGTATGAGTTCCTGACAGTACCTAGGTAAGGACTACTAGCCAGTCAGAAGCAGAGTATGAGGCCCTGACAGTACCTAGGTAAGGACT
>NC_048407.1:1230339-1232532 GCF_013103735.1 Etheostoma cragini
ATATATATATATATATATATATATATATTCATATGGATATTTCTGTTTCATTTCCAGTATAACCCCAGCCAATATCGCATCACACAGAAGTTCACAGGAGTTGTGTAAAAGCCCTTTTAGCCTGTTAGGAAGGACAGCGCGTCTTTGCCCCCGCGCTTCTGCCCTCAACCTGACTTTGTTATTAGAAGAGCAAATACCAGAGGCAGCAGTGCAAACACACAGAAATGCCAAATGTCAATCAGCGGGCTCGCCCTGACCTTAGAGGATGAAGAGGTGAGAGAAGATGAGATAGGGGGGAGGACGTTAGCGACCGGGGTACAGAATTCACCCTTAATATTAATTCCCTGGATGGTGCAGAAGGTTACACCTCATTAGCCTGTCGGTCCAAATCTTTTAGTTAGCAAGGCCAGCCGAGTCTTTCAAAGGAAATCAAAATGTGATGAGTCTTGAGAAGCTGTGAGTCTGAACACGGCGCTGCAGCATAGGGACACTGGAGCTGTGTTTGTCCACCACAGATGAAGACAAGAGTCCTGCAGCAGAGTTTTAGACCAACACTGTTTGACAAATGGAAATGTTCTGATTCATGGTTAGAAATTGGAATCAGCATTCCATTAAATGCAAAACTACAAGCGCTATTAATATTATTATGATATAGAGCTCATGTGGTAAAATATTCATAGGTACAACATCACATTTGGAGAAGATCACAGAACACAGCAGGAAGGATTTAACAAATTCAGTTTTTTTATATCCATAAAAGTGATTAAGCCCGGCTCAGAAAAAGAGAGCGAGAAGCACGCCAGATCCCCCTACCCCCACCCCCCAAGAGGCATGGATGAGGAGTTCTCAATTAAGTTCATAAAACTGTGTTTTACAAGTTATTAAATATTTCCAAATCCCTTATGTATGTGTTTACATAAAGTGTTATTGCTGGTTCTCTGTTTATCTTAGCATTTATGTCTTTATGACACTTCCAGTGAGGACATAATTTATACTTTTTATTTTAAGTACAGTTAACACTCTGTTTTGTTGGTAACAAAACAGACCCATTTGGTTAAAGACCTCCCCATGTACTGTGTATGTACTACATCTGATTGTTTTTTCAAACAAAAATGTTTTCTCTTTTTATTTTTCTGCACAGACAAGGAGAAGTTTCTCGCAGTTGTCAAACTTCCATGACTTGGGTGGGCAGGAGACTCTCCTGGCTGAATGGCCCGCAAGAGCTAAGGGATTGGGTTAGAAAATTCCCATTCTTAGATAAAAATCTACCAGGAATTCCCATTTCAGCGTAAAACATCTGCACACAACATAGCATTCTGTTGTCAAAACCAAATACATTGGTTCTTTGGGAGTTCAAATCCATCATTCAGACTGTATGAACATGCCAGATGGGATTTCATGTGAAGAATACTGTATACCGGCCGCTGTAGGAACTTTTTTCAAATTAGCATTTTCCTCTTTCTTCCTCTCACTGTGTTGTTTCTCAGCCCTCACATGTCCTCAAGCCCCGGACCCCCCGCACAAAAACATATGTCCACCTATCCACCTGAGCTGGCTAGGTGTGTGTAGGTACCAGCTGCGTTTAAAAAAAATGCAGTGTTGGTTCAGATAAAGCCGGTGCTCGCGCCCACGTATCCAAAAAAGATATTATTTATATATGCACTACTGTAAGTGCTGTGAGTAGCCATGCACACATGCCACCCTGGGTGTAGACACAAATGCTGGCATTTGCACGCGCACACACATACACGCACATACACCCACACCCACAGACACACACAGCAGATGGCTTGGGGAAGATGCCAGCAGCTTACTGCACCGCTCAGCCCAGTACACAGCATCACCCCAGTGTGAGATGAAAAAGGGAGCAATACTAAGAACCCCCCCAAAAGTATATTTGTAAGAATTATTGTTAAATACTATTTGTGTCTGTGTGTCCTCAACCGTACTATGTCTGTGTATATGTGACCATAGTGTCTATGTGTGAGTGTGTGTGTGTGTGTGTGTGTGTGTGTGTGACTGAAACAACAGCTGGACCAGGAGGAAGCTCAAAACACACGGGAAAGAAACATGCATTGACTCCCTGGAGGGTGTATTTATGGCAATAATGAACAGCAGATCTGCCATGCTGAAAGGACAGAAGCAGGCAATTACAGCTGAACGCCCTTCCAGGTTGTGGCCCAAGGGGGGGGG
>NC_048407.1:1232948-1244596 GCF_013103735.1 Etheostoma cragini
ACACACACACACACACACACACACACACACACACACACACACACACACACACACACACACACACACACACACTCTAAAGCAGTAAATCACCAGTGGCCAACATTTACTACGCCATTGTTTTTGTGTTTGTCTGTGTGTGTGTGTGTGTGTGTGTGTGTTCTGACCTTCTCTTGCCAGTGGAGGATGCCAATAATGACGAGGATGAAGACACACACTCCAATCAATGCGATGGCCGTCAGCAACACGCTGTTGCTAGGAGTCAGGTACAACTTAGCGGTCCAACTTGAGAGAAAGGGAGGAAAGTGAAATAAAAAGAAGACTTGCCATATGCTGTTTTTATGTTTCATCTGACAGAAAAACAATGCAATTACCACATAGCACAAATTAGCTGAAATTGTTTTCTCATTAAGTTTAAATAAATAAATCTCTCTCTCACTTTCTTCACGCAGCTGAACCAAATGAAGCTCTGCTGGTTTCCAACTTGCATGTGTTTCCAGCAATCCCACAACTTTGATATATCGAATTCATCATCTCACAATCTGTTAGATTGTATGTGAGAAGAATACCAAGGCACCTGTTTTTTATAGCTAGATCTCATTTGACTCTTGGTGTGTGTCTGTGCACAAGTGTTATGTGGATATATAGAGGAGGGTGAGAATGTGTGTGTGTGTGTGTGTGTGTGTGTAGCCATCTGGAGCTCCTCCTGGGGTTTGAGTTACATGCGCTCACCGTCATCATAACATGAGAACACATGCAGCGAGGTGTGTGTCTCTGTGTATATAGAGACTGTTTTGTGAAGACACACCACAGGGACACTATCTGTGTGGAGTTGCGGTAACATTATCTTGAATATGTCGTGAAAATGAATCAAAATGAGGCGCTTAAAGAGTTGAACGGTATCCTTAGCAACAAGCATCAACGGGGTTCCCTGCGAATTACACTGCTGTGCACAAGGAAATCAGGCATTGACAGTGTGACCTATCTGTGCACTAAATATGCTATCTCTACGGGTGTAAGAGTTTGTGTACCTGCGGGGTTTATTGTGTGGGAAGGGGATGACAATGAGCTGAGAGTTGGGAATGATGGCCGTCCACTCCTTCTTCCTTATTTCCTAAAAAGAAACAGAAAATAATGGAACTGGGTATGCACGTCCAAGGTTATACATCACGGTAACAATATATCCCTACACGTGCAGATTTACCCATGCACACACTCAGAATATGTATGTTAAGTCCTCTGGGGCAGATGTAATAGGGTCCCATGGTTTTCCTTAGCTACGGTGGAGTGTCTATTTTAAGCTGTGCGTTTAAGCCACAGACAACCTGCTACTTGAAATAAATGTCTCTGACTGTGGGAGCAACACAGTTTTCCTAGCCGGTGTGCATCTGGCTGTGAACAGTATATTTGCATGTGGGATTACGTATTTCTGTGTGTGTGTGTGAGAGCCATCTGCACAACAAGTCGTAATCTCAGTCTCTGTCTCGATGAAATATACATCATCTTTTCATCCTGTAACTTAAATACGAAGTATGGAGGTGAAGGTTTCTGCTCAACAGCGACGATATGTTGCTTGATTAGACCTCTTCTCTTGACCGTGTCGGCGTACACTGGGCTTGATTGACAGCTCCCTTAGTCTCCTGCTAGTTCTGCTGTAGCTGTGTGTCCTTTAAACGTTCTGAGAGGATTTGGGCACTTGGGTGTTTAACTGGACAGAAGAGTTAACCATCAGAACTGAAGTAAAACATTTGCCTGTAGCACTGTGTTTGACTTGGCCTAAGTTCAATTTTCCTTTTTAGTAGTAGTCGCCGCCTTAAGGCTTAACGCCCAATGATGACATGTGACATCAGGCAGACACAGGACCGTATTTAACCTCTGCATACAACAGAGCTTTGATTTCTGGCTTTCTTTTTCACCTTCCACTCAGTAAAATGTTGTTTTGAGTCTTGATTTAGCCCCTGCTCATGCTCATTAGGGGTTAAGAGTTTAGTGATATAAACAGGGTTGAGGGAATCATACTGAGGATTTAAAAAGTTGTAATCACGCTTGTAGGAATTTCCAGTTCTGCATTTGGCAGAATCAGGAAGTGCCGCTGCTCTTTAATTGTGGCTCTCCGTTCTTCATCCATTGAGAGGAATCACAGATCGCAGCTATTCTGAAGAAGCGTGCAACGACGGCATCGCTTTTTACATAACGAGCACATTCCCGCCGCCAACCGCTGTCGCTTAGCTCTTGGAAAGCGCTGCCGTCTGTGTGGAAACTGGCGGGGGAGCAGAGCTAGAGACGAGTCAGCCTCCACTACTGCTGCCTGGGAGCAGATCCGATCTGGCTGTTTGGAAGAGAAAAGTGTTCCCAAGTCTTCAGAGAGAAAGAGACCCTCTGGTTCAAAGCCAGGGAAACTGGCACACTATGCGAGAGCGAGGGAGACAGACACAGAGATGGAGGGAAACAGAGGGAGGGAGAGAGAGAGAGAGAGAGAGAGAGAGACTGACAAGTAGGGGACTGATTAGTGAAGTAAACCACTTTGAGCAGCAAAGGGAATCCCCTGGGCAGAAAATAAGTGAACAGGAGGAGAGAGACTCAGAATGATTGGACGGAAGATATCCAAGAGGATTTTTACAAAACCTCTCCTTCTGTGAAACAACAGGCAGAAACTTTCATTATGGAGGGGGACCTTAAAAAGGGCCCTGCAGGGGAGAAAGCAAGAGAACGGAAGCAGGACAGTTATAAAGACTGAGAGAGAAAGAAAACAAGAATAGGAGATCCAGAAGATAAAGAGAGTCGACAAACAGAGAGATCCAGATGTGCGGCTGAGCAGGGTGGTGTGGCGGTCAGGATTTCTCCTCTTTGTTCTTTCCAAAGCTCAACTTCGTCATTACAGGTGGATCTGATGGAGTTACTCCACTCCCTAGCCCCTCTGGGTGAAAAGAAAATCTACTCGGCGCAATGGACCGGGTCATTAATGCATTCATTAATTCACTTTGTAGAAGCAACGGGCGAGGAGGAGCAAAAAAAAGAGGAGTGTGCGAGATGCACCACAGCTCCTGAGCCGCGGACCAACCCATCTTCACTTCGAATCAACTGCTTGATAAAGATCTTGGTCCCACTCAGGAGTGAAACAAGGGGCCCTGGTGACTTGTATTCAGTGTGACAAGTGCAACATGAAAGAGAGAGAACACAGAGCGAGAAAGAGAGCAAGAGCGAGAGCGAGAGAGAGAGACAGAGAGAGAGAGAGCAGAGATAGATGATGAATGTGGAGATGGTGAGAGAATGGAACTGAAGACATCTGAAGAAGTGTGGTGTAGAAATGTGTCCAACAAATAGATTAAAATATGAACCTAATCAATTATTTACTTTATTAATATAACGTTGGCTTGTAGTATGACAGGAGGCACACACATCCAGAGTCAATCATACAGTATATCCTCTACGCTCAGGCTTGTTCTACATGTGTGTGTGTGTGTGAATCTCAAAGTAAAGACGGGGGTGTTGATATTTTATTCAAGCGGGGAGGTCCTGCACCTTTAGCAATCTCCTGGGGGGTTTCATCACTTTTCTGATACATTATAAGAGATATGTGGAATCTGCCATGAAGAAACTGTTTATTCAACAGTGGTCTACTCTTTAATGAAAAGGAAAAAGCTTTTTCTCACTGCCATCGCCTCTAGTGCCTCAGTATGCCATCATATTTATTCTGACAAAATGGGACTACTACTAATGCTGAAGGCTGCAAAATATGCCTCTTAAAAATGTATCCCTGTGGAGCAGGATATGTTTTGTTGTTAAAGCGTAATACAGACTTATCAATCAGCAGATCAGACTGTGGTCATACCGGGCGGCTTCCAGGTAGCAATGTGGAACTGTGCGAATGGGATCCGGTCGTCGTTGGACGGGATAAATAAAGGTAACAGGTTTCTCCCATACTCTTGTATTTCCCTCATTTGCAAACATTATGAAGACACAATCATTTGACAATTGATATAAACATCTCACTTTCACATCTTTTGTTCATCATCAGCATCAACTGGTGCTTGAATAAGAAAATAAACAACTTCTACCAAGAATTACACCTTTAGGAAAAGATAAGGAAAGAAAGAATAGAAAAAACAATGCTATTTCTTTTCAGTGTTTCTTATTTGATAGAAGAAAATCCCTGTTCTGAATCTTCAAACAAGTCTCATCATCCTCAGACAAAATGCCCATTGTGAAATAAAGTCTGAGCGGTGGAGAAAAAATAACTATTTGCTCTCTGCTTTTAAACTCACTTTAAAAGTGCTTGAATATGGCTTACCATGAATTACATTTTAAAAGATGTTCTAGTTCATAACATCATGATCCCAAGGTGAGTTCTACTCATCTCTCACTCCCTTTTTTCTTATACTTATCAAACTGACATTAAATGTCTCAGCCGAGCATGCCCTACACGTTTATATCAAGGACTGGTTAGGGTGCTAGGAAATGACTTGATTGGGTACGTAAGTGGAATTCTACGTGTTCTAGTATACTGTTTTTATGAATTTGATGCAGTTTGTGTCCTGGGGGTTGAAGGGTTGTTCAGCACACCTACTTCATTTTCTCTGTCTGTTAGAGGTCTCAGACACACCTCTAAAACTAAATAAATGCATCTCCCTCAAAACACCTGTGAGACGATGCCGCCTGGGGCTGCTACTACAGGAGTGCTGTGAAGTGTCTGGGTAATATAACCCTCTCATGTATCCTCACCGTCTCTCCAGGCTGCCGGGGGATGCCGACGAAAAGGTGGTCTAAGAAGTTGGCGCTGCGTCCGAGGCCCAGCACAGTGTAGGGCAGCTGGAGGGAGAAATGAGCCGACTGGCTCAACTGACCGGCTGCAGATACAGAGGGAGAGAAAAGACTATTTTTAATATCATAAAAGCCTTAAAAAAGTACTGTGACCCAGTGTAGGTCCACATCACTGTTAAAAAATGATTGCCCCTAGAGGATGAATTTCTTCTGGTGTCACCATGAGGTTGACATTTAAGTAAAACATCACAAAAACTACCAAATGGATTGCAGTAACATTTTAAGCCCCTGACACACTAAGCAGAGGGCCAGCCCCCGGCAGAAAAGGCAGTCGGACTGATCAGAGCCTTGGAACGCACCAAAGTGATGAAACGTAATACGTCTCCATGACAGCAGGCGGCGCTAATCTGTATTGTCGCTCAAAAATTAAAACTAGCAGCTGATTGCACTGACCTCGTCACACTGATCGACCGATTATCAATTTAGTGTGTCCCGGCCTTTATACAGACATCTGTGGTGCCAAGAGATTGAATCCTAATGAGCAGGGTGATCCTAACATTTCCTCCAAATCCACCAGCAGGTTTAAAGTAATTCCCCAATCTGTTAAAATACCTCCACGCTGACAATATGGATTGGGAAAGAATTTGGTACAGACATGCATAGTTCCCACAATGTATCCCCTGACCTTTCCTCTAGCCCAACAATGAGATTCACACTGGCAGTTTTTAGTGACTGTTGGAAGGCCAGCAATGAAATCTGGTGCACATATTCATAATCCACTCAGGGTGAACTGTAATAACCCTAACTTCGTATCTAACCTCATCATTAAGTCTATAATTGCATGTACTATGTATGTACACATACCAAGCATGCCAAACACTGCTAACATGCTTAATTAAGATGGTGAACATGGTAAATATACGCGCTGGACATCAGAATGTTAGCATGCAGCACAAAAAAAAGTTCCATAATAATCCGCAATTTGTACTCCTCTCAGGCGTGACATAATGGGCATTATTTATTTTGACCCCAAGCCCTGCTTGGGTCATTCTCTCGAAATTGGCTGGGCATATTTGCATAATATGTAGATATTTTTTAATAAAATCTTTGTACAAACTTAAAAAAACTACTAATGCACATTGTAGCATTTGTATTTTGTGTTTTCTGCCCCTTTGAAACAAAACTAACTGTGGAAGAACCCTTGTGTGAATACAGCTCTGCACATTTTCATTCATTCATTCTGCTCAATGCAACGAAGTTGCCAGCGGTGTATGTTAACATACTGTAACCCCAATTTGCTCGGGGGGTCTGCAGCTGCAACGGCCCTGCTTTTCCAAAGAAATCACTTAAGTTCTATGTAATATAACCAGCTTTAACCTAACCTATCCTGACCATGATTTTCAGCAATAAGACTAAACTGTACAAGTAAAGGTAATGTGCAGCGTGAGGCTTTTCTGACATGACGAAGCTTTATAAAAGATATAAACGAGAGTGGGACACCTGAGACCAGTCCAACACCTCTCCCACAACCTCCCTCCTCCTCCTCCTCCTCCTCCAGCCTGTAATCTCTCCCTCCTTGCTTACTATTCTCATTCAACCATTAGTCTCTTGTTTCTCCTTTCTGCTCATCATTCTCTTCCTCCCCTGATACATCAGTCTGACTTGGCCTTACTCATTTCACTTCCCTCCTGCTCGTCTCCCCCCTCTCTACCCTTCAGCTGCTGTGTCTCGCCCACACCACCCAACTCTGCCAAGTGTAGCCGACATAAATCAACTTCTATGTGGTAAACAAAGAGAGGGAAGGAGAGAGAGAGAGATTGGTGGAAGGAGAGAGAGAGAGAGAGAGAGAGAGAGAGAGAGAGAGAGAGAGAGAGAGCCTGGAGGCAGCCAGTGATCAGAACTAATGTGGATGGACTGCTTATTGCAGGCCGAGAGGAGCACAACGGCTTTGCTTCTCTCTTTACTTTTTTAATCTATACCTCACCTCAGTTCAGTTAAAAAAAAAAAAAGATTGTCCAGTTCATTTTGGCTACCCCTGCTAAACCTGGGTCACATAGGTCCAGCGCTACAGTGCTGTATGTTAGTGCAATAAAAGGTCGTCCAAAACGCTGTTATGTAATTGCTCTGGCTCCAGCCGGTCTGAATGCTGAATAGACCCATCGACTTTTGACACCTTTTAAACGAGAAAGCTTTTCATCAGTCATTTGTCTTTATTTCTTTGAATTTCTCTTGCTGGCTATCACTCTATGTATTCTTTTTGCCAGTTGTTGTAGTGCTGGGGTTGCTGAGTGTTGTGAAAGGGCAGCATAATGGCCTTAATCACAACGCAGATAGCCAAAGGGCGGGGGAGACGGACAGAAATATTTTCTGTTTCCAGGAAGAGCTGAGCAGAGTTTCATGGACATTGACTTGTTCAGGGCAGTAAAAAGCCTTCGCTTCTAACAGACATTTATGATGAATCCTGAAGTGTCTGACATTTACAGAGAAGTGTGTGTGTGTGTGTGTGTGTGGAAACTGCTGTATGGACTTTTATACACGATTTTTAATGATAATCTAGTAAATTCATTAACAAAAACAGAAAATGAACATATGGAGAGATATATCAACAGTTAATGTAGCCTTCTAGCCATGCTAGCAGTGTGGCTCTAGGGATGGGGATGTCTTTCAGTCGGTCCACCAGTTTGGTCCAGATTGAAATATCTCAACAACTAATGCATGGATCGCCACATAATGTACTTTTCCTCTAGCGCTAGCATTCAAATTTTTAGTTTTTAGGTAAATAACTTTTTTTTCTTCTTGTTTTTTGCCTTTAGTCCTATGGGACACCTTTAGACCTGAAAGGAGAGAGAGGAGGGAATGATATGCAGCAAAGGGCGGCAGGTCGGAGTCAAACCCGCGACCGCTGCATTGAGGAGTAAACCTCTATATATGGGCCCTAGCTCTACCAGTTGAGCTAATCAGGCGCCCAGTTTTGAGGTAAATATCTTAAAGTGCTCATATTATGCTCATATTCAGGTTCATAATTGTATTTAGAGCTTATACCAAAATGTAGCGTTATTAAAGCATTTGTCTCTGAAGTAAAGGCTGGACTACAGTAGAGCTGTTTGGAGCAGTTTGTGAACAGGGGTTTCTGTTGGAGATGGTAAGTCCCTCTGGGGGGGGGGGGGGGGGACAACGACTTTATGCTTTATCACTTTGTAAACATGTGACATGCACAAAAAAGCATAATATTTAACAAATATTGGATGGATGAAATTGGTCCATAGGTACATTCATGGTGCCCAGAAGATGAATACTAACCACTCTGGTCATTCTGTGACTTTCCATCCGCATGTCAAAGTTTACACCTATCCAGTGAAATGTCTACTCAGTAACACATGTTACACGTGATCTATTACATGTTACTTTATGACCAAATACATTATGTCTTTAGTCATAAAGAACATTCCTATCAGTTTCTGTTGTACTTAGTGTTTCATACTACCAATGCTAAACTAACAACCTGGTAAACCTCATACCTTGTAAATACAAGCATGTTAGCGTGTATCTCAAAGCACTGTGCAATACAGTCTAACAGAGCTGCCAGCATTGCTGTAGATTCTTTTTTTGGGCTTTTATTACCTTTTATTTTAGAGCAGCCGGAGAATGGAAGGAAAGAGGGAGAGGGATGGGATGATTGCAGCAAAGGACTGTGGGTCATATTGGAACCTGGGCCGCTGCCAAGGACTCAGCCCCACACGTGTTGCACACTCTGCCGGGGGTGAGGTCGCCCCGTGGCTGTATATTCTCAAGTCTTGTTCCAAGGTGACTTGCAGCCCGATAAAGAAAACAAAATGTACAAGTGTGTGTATTCTGATATGCTGTACGTAAACACACACACCCCGCTGCTGTGAATCCGCGGGAGATGACAAAAGTCATATCTCGGCCAGCGGCACGCACAGCCTGACAGAATAATTTACTCCTTACTGAGGAGCAAACACACACAGGGAGCTGTCATACCTCCACCTAACTGAACCTCGGAGGAAACTTTACAAAACTAAAAACTGTGGAGGTCCAAACATGTTTTGGTGCCCCATTCAAGTCTAACTGGAAAAAAGGCCTGCTTTACTTTACTTTAGACCTTTCATAGAAAGATCCTACACAAGCCTAACTCATCATCAATCACAAAGCACACACTTTTATGGGGCAAATAATACATTAGGTAAATAATGTATGCAAAAGCCTGAAGCTCACTTGGCAGGGAATAAAGTGAGGTGTGGAGGTGTGAGGGAAACACAGCTACTGGATCTGACCAACTAAACAACCACCAGAAGCCAGAGGAGGTTTTTAGTTTTGCTGCTTATACCGAGCAGCTCCTGTCACCTGTCACCTGTAAATACTAGTAATCCCTTTCACTTACTCCTGTTTTTATTAAGAACCATGAAGTGGCCTTTATGGTAACGCAATTTCTTGTTGATATCCACCAATAAAAATGCCAAACTGACACAGAGGAAGAAGCATGAGTGTTACTTTGAGATGGATCCAGCAGGGGAGGCCGTTTAAATCAGCCCAATGCCACTCGGTCCATCCCCACCTACCCCGTCCATCGGGCTGGACAGAACAGGATTTGGGAGGGGATTGGACCTTTGAGCCAGTTTGGGTTTGATGTTTTTTGACAGACTGCTGCTCCATGTCAGAAGGCACAAGGTCGATGGCTTGCACTCTGCCACTCAGCAGAGTGGGTCTGAGTGTATGTATGTGTGTCTGATGGAGGATCAAGGAGGGTTACATTGCAGGCAGGGAGTCTGGCTTAGCGCCTGCTAAGTGCTGTGTGTGTGTGTGTGTGTGTGTGTGTGTGTGTGTGTGTGATAGAGAGAAGACTGGCTAGGAATTGTGGCCTCGGCTGGAGAAAAGCCATTTCACAACACGGGGAGGCTGGCAAAGGGTATTATGCAGAGCAATGTATCGGAGTGTCTGGGCTGTGTGTGTGTTTGTTTGTGTGTGTGTGTGTGTGTGTGTGTGTGTGTGTGTGTTGTCCTATCTTTCTATGGCAGAGACAGTGGAGTCTTTGGCAGGGTATTCCACCCTGTACACATGACTGACAGCCTACAATCCATTTCTTAGAAGACAAAGCGGATTCAAAGCAGC
The DNA here is from genome assembly GCF_013103735.1 of Etheostoma cragini. Classification (NCBI taxonomy): domain Eukaryota; kingdom Metazoa; phylum Chordata; class Actinopteri; order Perciformes; family Percidae; genus Etheostoma; species Etheostoma cragini. The sequence continues at coordinate 1,242,834 of NC_048407.1, forward strand.
TGGCCTGGGCGGGTGCGTGCATCATTTTCACAGAGTTGTCAACACACACACACACACACACACACACACACACACACACACACACACACACTCCGATATAAAACACATTTAATGAGTTAGTGTTCCAAAGCCCAGGCAATCATACAAACCACTCAGGACCACACACATACGTCTAAAAGTAGATACACTGATCTCTAAAGGTTAGAGAGAAGGGGAAACCAGAAAGCTAAAATACACAGAAGAAAGTAGAAGAAGCAGCTCTTCTCCATCTGAGTGCTTCATTTAGGTATCCAAATATTTTGGTGTTTATGTCCCTCAAAAATATTGCCCCATTCTGCAGTCTCCAGTGGACGGAACTTGATCATTCCACTTGTCACCGCCATTGTTAATAAGAACTTGTTCTTAATGATTTGCCTGTAAAAATAAAAGGTGAAATAAAATAAAAAATTCCATTACCCATTCCAAACTTGGATGGGTAGAATACACAAGATGACACAACTTTCAAAAGTGCATTAACATTTAGGTTAATATTAATTTAAATACTTTTAATAACGGTTTCTGTAAAAACAAACCTTAGTTTATAACTGAAGAACTTTTTTTCATCTGATTACCAGTGCATCATGGAGCATTGGTATGTCCTATGTTGGAGCCATTTCATTGGTAGACCAGCGTGTGATGCTGGATGTGTAAAGGTTTATTTAAATGTGGCCTAATTGGTTCAAGGTCACAGTTTTAGAAGGATAATGATTAAGGATTAAAAGAAGAGCAGTTATTTTGTTGGATTCATTTTTTGTTTGCTTTAAATAAACGGATTGTCATATCCAATGTAAGTCTGAAAGTCTTGGACGACAAGTAATTCACTGACAATTCTTATTACATAGACACGCTTTTACATAGATGCCATGTGTTAATTTCCGACCAAACAAACAACAAATGTGCGCCACCATCCTATATCAAGGTAGTCCACCAAGTATTTATCTAAGAGTCGAGTTGTGTAACTAGCGTCACAGCAGCACTGAAGAGATCTGCACACTGAGGCTCCAAATAAATAGTGTACGGTATTTCTCTTCTCAACATTTCAAACTACAAAACCTTCCTTAGGCTAACATTAGTGCCTAAAATACTTTTGTAAAAACAGTTAAGGACTCTTAAAAACATCCTAATGCCTATTTCTTAAACATAACAAGGCAGTAATAATTCAAAGACAAGATTTCTAAGTTAGATTTCGTAGTCTCTGGACTACAGTAGTCTCTGGATAGCTGCATAGGCCTGTACTTTTCGATGTGAACTACATGTGTAGTAATATGTGATGTTTTAGGAACACATTTCTAAAGACTCACATTGTTGCTGACTGATAAATGTTAGTCACTGAGTACAGAACACATATTCATATGCACATTAAATGATTTTAGATGGAGCAGTGTGGAATCTGGATTTAAGATGTTTTAATGGCGTTTTCCTGCAGTGGTTTGTTGTTTTTTGGGTCAGGGAAATACATTTTGATTGTCCTCACATTATCTTTCCTAATTTTTCTCTCAGTGGGATAGCAAACAGCGAGGACAATGACTAGGATGTTGAGATCCAAACTGTCCCCCTAATGTTGAAACTGAAAATATGTACTTCCTTGGGGGCATAATAATGTGAGAAACAGGGAGAGAGAGAGAGGCAGACAGACACAGAGAGGACATGGATGCCTCAGAGAGGGCTACAGCATGTTAACATGTTAAAAGTAACACCATACAGTAGTGTATGTGTAGAATATA
>NC_048407.1:1244696-1261736 GCF_013103735.1 Etheostoma cragini
ACACGCACACACACACACACACGCACACAAACATACACACAAACACACACACAAAGTCTGGCTCGCCTGAAGAGACCCCTTCAGGACCCATTCAAACAGCTGTCATCACCCTAGTTTGACCGTACTGAAAAACAAAATGGAAAAAGCAGGTTTCTACAAATAAAAGGGATACTTCAAGTTAAACTCCTAGTTTAAACCAGCTCTGTGTCATCTTAGTGTGGGCAGTGTGTGCCAATGAACGGTGTTTGGCTTTCCCCCCGCGGCACTGGCGCATGGCGCTCCCTGCGGAGCCGAGGTCCACTGGGATCTGCCGGATGATGTGAATTTCATTAGCAAACATTTCGAGCATAATGAGCTGCTCATATAAGAGAGGTCTTAGTCTTTGTGCATTTAGAAAAATAGCATTTATAATAACTACCTTTATTCTAAGAAATTATGGAGACAAGACTCACCACTCAATGAAGCCAACAAGTGACTTTTCAATGCGATGAGTTTCAGTGCAATGCAGAGTCATTTGAAATGACACCTGGGTACTGCAAGACTGGCAGAAGGAATCAAAAGTTGACAGTATGCCAAAAATAATGTTCTCTCAGCCAGTGTTGGGTGTATGTGAAAACATTTGCTTCTATAAGTACAGGTATACTCAATATGTTTCCATAATGTGGTGAAAAGGTGGTTCCATGAAGTTAAACTTATCATGAGAGATTTTTGAATACACTTAGGAAACCCTCTAAAGTTCTTCATTACAATGAAAATAAAACGCTGCCTCTGTCTGCATTAACTCGTCATCCACCAAACAAAATGAGGAAGTAATGCATCCTCGGACACACTTACTGCTACAAATACATTTGAACTAATAAGGTGCATAACATGTACATAAAGACACATACAAGCATTTCATTCATTCAGACCCAAGGATCTTTGGAGATGGACAGATCGACAGCCAGGCAGACAGTCTCTCGACAATGTATGGTCTCTATAAACTGGCTGCAGATAATAGAGGTTACAGGCTGAGAAGAGAAAGAGAACAAAGTGAAAGGAGGGCTGGATGGGGGATGTGGAGGAAGAAAAAAAATGAGAGAAGAGGGAAAGAGGAGGGAGGCAAAGGAGTGAATACAGGGAAGAGAAAAAGCATGCTAAGCCCGATCAATAGTAATTCTCCATGTCTCAGTGGAGGGTTAACTATCCACTCGTTTTTTTCCCTTCCTCACCAATATTTCCTTCTCCTCTCCCTCCTATGTGATGATCTCTCCATGGGATCTTCTCCTCCCATCTCCTTTCTTCCTCTTTTGTCCCACCCTCATTTTAACGTATCTCCTTTTTTTCTCTGCAACTCTATACAGTGCTCTCACCTTGGTCCTCTGCACCCTCTCATTTTCTTGCCTTTCAGCGCTTTTTCATTCCTCTCATCCAACCTACTCTCCTATCCTACTCCCAAATTGTGAATTCTCCCTGTGTTTTAAAGCCTTTCTTCCAAACACTGTGCAAAACAATGTTTTGAGAATAGGGTAACGTTCACTTACCTCACTGCGATCCTGAGGTGTTTGAGAACAGGAGTATGCTGTGGTCAAGGATCGTTATGGTGTTAAGCGTAATAAGCTGGGTTTTACGACACTGCGTGAGGGATCAGCCAGATGTAGCGAAAAACAACATGAACGGCTGTGAGTGACTGTACAGGTCAACACTCATTAGTACATGCCATTTGAATTTCGATCTAAGTTATTTTGGATCTTCTAAATATCTAAAAGGTTTAGACGATATGATAAATATGTTTGTGAATGAGTTGCTGCAGATGAACATGTGTTTTTTTTAAAGGTTAAGCATATACAATATGTGTGTGCACTGGGTGTTTATGTGAGCGAGCCGTTGCCAATACCCTGAACTCATTAGCCTAATTGGACAGTCTGCAGAGAGCTCCACATTGATCCGGGCCTTTTAGGATTCTCCTCCTTATGAGCATTCACTCTTTTCTGTTTCTGTCTCTTTCTCTGCACTCCCTCATGCTGTCACTTATTTATACACACACACACACACACACACACACACACACACACACACACACACACACACACACACACACACACACACACACACACACACACACACACACACACACACACACACACATGGTTTCTGGATAGGTTACTGTTAATCAAATCTTATATCTGAGTTGGTGATAACAAAATCAATGCTTTTCTTGTCTTTTTGTCTGTTGACTATAATCTAATTACAGACAGACATGACTCTGTGTGACCTGGAACCCAGAGGGAAACACCGTGCTCATCTCAGCGTCCACATTGAGAGATAACCAGCGGGTAATAAAAACGTTAATGGCTAACTTTGACTATTCATCTCCCCATCCCACCTCTTTCTCTCTCTCTCTGACTCTCTCCTTGTCTCAGCAGGAGTTACTTGATAATGAGGTGTGGTGGTGTCAGAATCACAGCCCATGCTCATCCATCCAACCTGCTTAGTAAGGGGCATGGCCCACCACTGTCTGGTGAGTACATACACACATGCATGTACACACGCAAGGTCAAAGACAGAAGTCCGGGTATGCACAAGTGCACACATGCTGACACACGTGCAGGCATGCATTGTCTCTCTTATGTATCTTGCTATTTCTCTCTGTGTTTTACTTTCTTCCTCTCCTTTCCCTTCCGTCCCTCCTCTTGTAGTATAGTAACTCCATTCATAAACGCTGCCTTCTTGGCCCTTGTCTCTATCTCTCAGCACATTATAATCTCCCCTTTCCTCTCTCCTCATTTCAGGAGGGTGAAGGGTAAGTGAAGATCGTTGGGCCCCAGTGGCAAGCCCCAGTCCGATCGTGGATTTGTGTGCCTGTGTGTGTATATGTGTGTGCGTGCGTGCATGCATGCATGTGCGTATTGGTGTGCACCCCATCATTGCTCATCTCTGGCAGCCTCGCTGGCTGTTACCCGAGCTACAAGCTACAGAATTATAATAACATAATAATAAATTATAAAAAAATAATAAACTTTAAATCACTACGCACGCATGCACACACACACACACACACACACACACACAAACAAAGGCATGCACAGACACATGCACGCGCTCCCTGGCAGTACTTTGCTGCTGTTAAATGAGAGGTCTGGGGAGTTGTGCCAGCAAAGCCTTTGGCTACTCTTGCTCTTCTCCTCTTTCCATGCACCCCAGTCAAACACACTGGAAAAATCAGCTGAAGTTATGACGGGCAGACTGTAATACACCACAATATTCTAATGTTAAATTAATGGGATTGTGCTTACTGAACACAACAAACCAGGAGCCACTGGGAGAGACTTTTCTTTTGTACTGGCTGAGTTGACAAAATGTCAAGACCATCCATTTCTATTAAAAATAGAACACCTTTGTTGAAACCTCTGAGTTATAAGAAACATGAATGACTTGCTCCAAAGTGCACTGGGGAGAATATTACCAGAGGTTTCACAGTTAAATGGGGTCACCAGCTCGACTAGTATGCCCCATCCTGCTTCAGTCCACCTCTCAGAATGCCCGGGCCGTCTTGTCCTATTTTTGTAACAAAAAAATGGTTCTCCCTAATGCCAGAAATTTGGTTTGCAGAGTTCCACTTCCACAGTCTGTTTGAGTTAGGTGATAATTATCTTTGGCTTCATCAGTCTCAGCGACCCCTTTCACATTTTGTTTCCACTACATCACTTGATACATTGGTGTAACAAAAATAGAAATTGAAGGTAATGGAATAGGAAATCTAAACAGCAACAGCAATATTTCTCTTACAATAGTGTCTTTCTAACTTGACTAGCCTGCACAGAGCCCTGACCTAAGCCACATCGTAAGCCAACACCTTTGGGATGAACATGAACACCAACTGCGAGTCTGCTGGCCAACCTCACAACTGTTGTTGTGGCTGCAGGTTACAAAAAAGGATTTTAAAAGCTTTCCCAAAAGATTGGAGGCTGTATAGTAATAACAACAGTTATGCAGTTAGATAAATGAAAGTTAGAACATAAATAACTGAATTTTGTTTCAGGTAATCTCATTTCAGTAAATTATTTTAGATGAGACTGAAAATCAACATCTCACTTTAGTGTGATTTCAAACACGTCCCTGCTTCCATTTTCAGAGGGATTCTGAATCGCTCTCTATCATCTCTGCAGTGGGTGCAGGTGGTGAAAGCACTCCCCCTTCTCCACTCTTTATTCCCATGTGACTGCCTATTTTTTTTTATCTGTAGAGACAAAATCAATTTGTGGGTTTAGTCATGTTTTTAGACAACTATTACATTTTGTCTACTCAGTGTTTTAGGCTTAGACTAACTGAAAGGTCCGCAGCCATTGAAAGATTACTTTCAGCAGGGTTTTGTTGCCAAGAGAATGTAGATATCGACTGGTTGTAAAATAATAATGATGTTAGACTGTGATCTGTCTACTCTTTTTTTAATACATATACTCCAACTATGCTAACAAATAAATGAAACAAGGAAATCTGACAAACTGGGATTGTACTGCACATAGCATTCTGTGACTATATATATCCCTGACCCCGGGCTGTCAGTGCATCTTGTCCTCATGCAGCTCTGTGTCCTTCCCACAATTTAATATCAACTAGATTAACTGTGGCTAATACAACACAGCAGCATTGCTGTCCTCAGTGTCTCGTCTTATCTTTCTATGCATCTTTTTACCCTTAACAGTCTGAAGTAGAAGAGTTGTGCAGTGTACATCAGCTGCAGAATTGCAGAAATGTCTCATCCTATGGAGACCCAGTGATCCTTCAGGTCACAAAATAATCATGAATGCAGCTGGAGTCAGGGCTTAGAGGTGACAAGAAGGAAATAAATTCAGTCAGTCAGTCAGTCAGTTATGTGTTATGTTATGAATTATGACCTAAACCACCTACGGACAGCGTGGTACCTTGTGTATTCCAGTACAGAACACAGCCAGATGTTGACAGGATTGCTTAACAAGAACAGAAGGGAGGAGCCCTTTGAGACTACATGAAGTAGAGCTGTTTGAGATTGAAAATTCATGAAAAAACAATCAATGAGCAACAGAAACTCACTTCCAGCACTCTTGATCATCCCATCCTAACCAGGTGCATGCACAATCATCCTCATCCTTCAAGAATTGCCAAAGAAAACATCCACAGGTCTCTTTAAATTATAACAAAGACACTGGTCCTTTCCAGAAATATATGTAAATTGGACTTAAATGAAAGGCAAAAAACAGGAAGCTGCAGCTTGTTGAATGTTGTTATGGGGGAAATAAGACCGCCGGTGTTTTGTAAGCTTTCACAATCTTTTTCTGCGATAGTCCTGCAGAAACTCTGGGAAGACAGTTTCCTATAGACAGCGCCACTGCAGTAACTCCAGGCTGAATATTTGATTGATACTGCTGGAAAACTTGGACTCATCTTCTAAAAATAAATGTGGACAAGCATCAGTCGAGTATTCATTTTCCTTTAACAAGTAAATATTTGGATACATATCACAACATTTTACAGAATACAAACCTGCATTCATACAGGTATATAATTAATTAATTAAAATACTCCAAAAGCATCATGGAGTAAGCATTACAGCCTTATCAAACTGATTTAATCCCCCTCCAGCTGTCTTTCTTTAGCTGTCCTTTCTGCTTCAGCTTTCGTCTTTAAGGCATAGAGGCTATTTTCTCTTTCATAAAAAGAAAACAAGCAAATAAAATCAATATGTCCCTCTTCTTCTCATTCTGTGTTCTTAAAATCCTCCAAAACAAACTCCAAGGTGTCCAGCCAGACTAAGGACAGCTGTCATTCTTAGGAGGTTAAGTTATTAAGTGAAGTGACTGTACATGCTCAGGCAGTGACATTCTCTGAGTAACAAATGTTTCTCTGGTTATTCTCTATCACTGAAGTGGGTAGTTTAGCACAACAAGTGAAAGCTAACTTTGAAAGAGATTTAAAAAGAAAGTCCTTACCGGAGGCGTTCTTCAGGTAGCCGTTGGAGTCCGTTGTGGTGTACATGACGTAGGGACCTGGCTGGTTAACACCGAAAGGCTGCAAAAACACACATGCAAACGCAAATTTAAAAAACAGACAGAGTTGAACATTTACAAGTGTCTTTTAATAATAATACAAATAATAATAATAATAGCAATATCAACAACAACACCGTTATTAATATAGCACCTTTAAAACCAAAGTTTACAAAGTGCTTTGACAGACAAGCCAGGCAGAAGCATCGGCTGTACGTCTGTAAGAGGTGAAAGAGGCCAGGGACGCTGTCACCACGGTGAACTTCACCAGTCTTTGGTGTTGTTTTATTTCCAGGAGGGGACCTGGCAAACGTCCCACCTAGCTGGCTGAATCTGACTGAGCGTGCATGAGCGACGGCTGCAGGTAAACAGAGGGGTTTGTCTTATCTCTTCATTACTAAAGGATGACAACAAATGAAGAGATCTATCGAGCCATCCTTAGCTTGCCATCAGCTAACCACGAGCTTGTTGTACATACACACTGCAAGAGAGACTTGGCCCTTTGTGCTGTGACACTCAGCGGTCGGGCGAGGTAGGAATAGAAATGAGGTCAAAAAGAGAGAGAGAGATGAGAAAGCCAAAGAGGAGAAGATCAGTGGGCTCATAGAAAGACGAAGAGAGGTGTGACTAAGAAGAAAAAGGAGTGGGGGTGTGAAATGAAAAGATAGAGGGGGTGATGGATGGGAGACGAGAGGAGTAGAAACAGCCGCAAGCTCCACTCGTCTACAGCATTCATCATACCTTTCAGTTAGACAACAAGCCGGTGGAAGAGTAGACAGACAGAAAACCAAAACAACTCCAGTACCAGCAGCCTCTTGTTGATGTCAAAGCTAATGTGTTTTGCAAAGGGCTTTCTATTGGTGAAAGGTTATTTGAGGAAACGCAATTGGCTGCTGTATTTCTGTCAGATGTCTCTGTCCACCTACACATTATCATCAGACATTGGCTCTTTTGAATACATAAAAGGGGCTTCAGGCCAACCGCTCTATAAATTGGTGGCTACATTTAACTTCTAACATGCATTTTAATTTAACATGCTTATGGTATGTTGTCCATGCAACGCCTTAAAAACCCTTCAGACTGACGCAAAGAATGGGTCGTGTGTCATGGGTCTATCTGTGTGTGTGGATTTACGGCAGCCGGCTCTCCGTTATGGGCAACTGTGGCTGGACTCAGGCCAGAGGCAGTACAGCTTTGGTGGACTTACGTTGCTACCAGGAATAGATTAATTCCAAGACACCAAAGATGAAAGAGAGAGGGTGATCAAGAGAGAGGGAGAATACACATGGGCAGACAGATGGAGATAGAAGGATACAAAAAGTAAGCTGGTAATTATTGGATGTAGTTCAGTGTAATTCTCAGGTTTATTGGTGAAATAGATAAACTGCACTGTAGTCTTTTCTAACAGTAAAAAGCATGGTGACAGATGTCTGATGGACGTGTCCCATGCATGGGAGAGGGATTCTTGAAGCAATGAAACGTCATCTGGCAAAGCACAGTGTGCAAGGCCGAATTCTTAGAAGATTACTTTGCAGAGAGACAGAGGCATATTTCTACTGTTTACCTTGAAAATGAAAATGTTAAAATTATTGCTGCTGTGGGTTATACGGCTTCCCTCACATGAAGCGTTGTGGCATCTGTTAAGCCTTCAAACTGATGATGTATTAATAAACCTGGCCAGTGGACTGGATTGTATCTTCTCACCAGAATCAGAAGAAACACGTCCCCATCAACAACTTATGAAAAGCTGTTTGCATTCTGACAAGCTGGCAAGTTGATGGAATTTGTTTTGTCGGATCACCATTTCAACAGCCGTCGATGTGCTCATTTGATATTAGACAATGTTTTTTAAGTGAGTAATACAAAAGGTCAACTTTTGTTGTTACCTCTGCTTTTGAGTATTTTTTGCATTTGATTATTCTGAGTTTGTACATTGCGGTAACTGTATCTTTATGTATTTATGCCGTTTTCTAGCCCAAGCTTTTGTTAATGAAACACATTCTAGAGTCACTATGAAGCTTAAGGCCGACCTGAGAGCACTTTGAAAGGCCGAAGTTAATCTGGTTGAAGCTTGTACGTATCAAACTGATAAGCACCGCCTGGCCTCGTCATGCAGACATGAAGCCTTGGATACCTCAGAAACTGGAGACTGTGAGCAGATGGTAAACAACAAACGGATACCTGTTATTTTAAAATCATGAGTAGAAACCCAGTCTCCACAGACACCATTACTGTCAAAATGTCCCTGAACAACAACAAACCCCAAAATATATTTACAGAGAACATGACTTGGAAGACGGCCACAACTGGCATTTATTTGCCCTTATATGAAAAACTCTTACACTGATATTTTATTGGACAATGCCAACCACAAGGGAGGGCATGGGATGCAGTACAGTAAGCAATAGCTACGGCCTAGTATTGTTTGATGGTCTGATACTTGTTTCAATGATGAAAAAAAGAATGGGGGCGGGTTATGGACAGGTGGAATTCACATGATATTTGATCATAAAAACAAACCTCATTTATCTTTGTGCTTTCAATTTTTTGGGTCAAATTGTTCAGGCTAGCCATTTTACACATAAAGAAGAGTTTGTACTGCATTAGAGCTCAAAACACATCACCAGTTCAAATCCCTTTCCATAATTTTCTGAATATAAATGTGATTCTCCCTATAGACATGAAGTTTGGCCAGCAGTCATGATATTCCAGCCTGTCTCTTACTCCCACTAAAAAAAACGTACAGAGTACAGACTCTGGAGGAAGAAAAGACGCATGCGTGGAAAGATAAGTGTAATGGGTACAAGACAGTTCACCCAGCGGGACACACCTGGGTTACACTGGTCAGTGGTCAGACAGACAAGAATACACATTTCACTTTTTATGCTGTCATTAGAAAAAAACTAAAAACAAAGACAGATTCTTTACCTTGACATCTTCTGGACAGTCATTGGAGCAGAGGCCGCTGAGCACTGAGGAAGACAGAGATGCCAGAGTAAGACATGTTGCCCAGCTTGTGTTACATGTTCAACACCTACGCACGCTGATGTGGAACAAGTGTAATCTGTGACGGTGTTGTTGCTGTGCCCTAAAGGCCACTGTGTCAACACGTATCCACATTTTTCAAGCATCAAGAAGGTCAAACTCAAACAGAGAAATACAGTTCTCATCCACAATGCCTTAAGCGCCACTCTAGCTGACAGTCAAAGACATTAACATCAACTGTGCTTAAGCGTTCCTCTCATTCACATTATATTTAGCTTACATTATATTTCAGACAATGGAAATATCTGTTCTGTATGCTAGGTGAATGTGGACAAGACAAACAACAAAAGAAAGGAGGGAGGGAGGGAGAGAGCGTTAGAAATAAATTGGCGACAATGAGAGACACAAAAAAATAAATGTGCACGCTATTAACACTGCAAGTGCGTGTATATGTGAGCGCTAAGAGAGCATTTCACTTAATTGTGTGTACAAGCGGAGCGGGGACAAAATCCGCTGAATTGCTAATCAGTTATTAGAGAAGTGACTTTATTAGCATACTAATAGGGTCCTGGGTCTAGGTCGCCTTGATTAGCCTGATGGAGTCACGCTGAAGTCCAATAGCCTGTTAATAAGGTCTGCGCCCAGTGCTGTACTGAACAGCAGCCCAACGCAATGCACCTACTCACGGGGAACATGGCAGTGTCCCGGCCTCAATCACACAGGCACTGGGTGGATGAAGCCTTGGTATTGGACTGTTGTGCACTAATTTGCCACAAACATGTTAATCACAAACATTAACTGTTCACATAGTACACACTGTACACCCATTTGAACAAAAGTGAGTGCTGTAATTATTTTGTGAAGGATTTCCACTCATGCACCGGCTCTTTACAATGGGCTGACAGGTGCCAGCTGACCCTGATACCACTCTGATATCCATAACAAACTGTGGAATGTCCCCTGTTACACAGAGTCCATTTATTCTACATAGTTCCCTAATTGATTTCTCTACACTTCCACATTAACTCATCCGCATCATTTATTCATTCTTCTACACTTTATAGAATATTTATAGAACTATGCAGCAGCACACTATTAAGCATTAACGAATGGTAACTCTAGGAAAGGCTTAACTACAGTGGAGCCAATCCACATCATGAGTGCTTTATAAAACAAACTTCTGGAGTGTTGTCTAACAGAAAGTAATATACTTCTAATTCAACAAATGTGTCAATTCACAACATCTGTGTGAGAGACTTGTAACAATACACAACCCAAATTGTTTTTATTTTCTCACCATTCTATTTGTCTTTCTATGTGCACACCTTGAGAAGCAATGCAAGCCATTCACATTACACACATCCTCAATTTTCTTTACGTTGTGCACATCTAGAACTTTATACCTCCAGCTTCACTATGAGCTTTAAAATCACACTATAGGTAAATAAAACTAGATTAGCATAAATGAATCAAATAAATGTTGGATCAAAATGATGCCCCTTTTCTTCCTGAGTACTGGAAATGTAGTTCTGTTATTTTAAAGTCTGCCCGTCCATTGGTCGGCCCTCCATGTCAGTCTAGACTACTCGATGAACTGCCATAAAATCACCGGTCTTTTCCTATTTTTGGTAGATTGCCATGAATCTTGGTGTCGCTGAGGAAGAACTGCAATAACTTGGTGATCCCTTACTTTGCATCTTGTCCAATCATCAGGTCAACAAGTAAATATGTCAAGTGCTTTTGGAAAAAGGTTGATGTGCTACAGCAAACCTTAAAAATGTTAAACCCATTGGTCTGATCAACAAAATCTTCCTAATTTCTTCTTTAATTTGTTCTTAAGAAAGTTCCTGATTCATGACGAGTTCTTATACAGCAGAACTGTTCGACGGGGAGGCCTCCAAAAGAAAGAAAAACTTAGGTAACTCGGAAGTGAAGGCAGTTCTGCAAGACGCCGCAATAAAAACGAGACGTCATATTTAGTAGCACCAGCAGTGGATACTGAGCAGCAAATAACACCGATGCACGGAATGAAGTTACTCATGCAATGAACGCCACATCCGGAGAAGGGCTCAGAACGGATGAAGACCTAGCACAATTTATACACAATGCCAACATAAAGTGCTTTACAAATGAGCAGAGGTGTAAGTGTACTGTGTATTTAGATAAATATACATTACACAATAATTATTTACAATATTATAAAGGAGACCACTATTCAATTTTAACTGACAAAAACTTTTTTTGCGTAAATGTGTCAAGTCTCAATTGTGCGTAAGAGCGCTGCTGAGTGTTTTACATTTTAATCTTACCTTAAATCCCAAATAAGAAAACATTGGTGAATGCCAGAATCTTGGTGAAAACCATGTAAACTGGGTTTAAGAACAAATCTGTTTGGTGAGTGAGGCCCATTGTTATGTATGAATGGTGTGACCAGGGTCATTTTTCTATTCCAGTCCGTCCCTGCCTTCTGCTATCACATTGTGTGAATAAACAACAGGTTTTCTTTCTTTTTAAAGCTTGAATTTAATAAGAAATGGCGTACATGTGGCAAGGGCAAACTAGCTGCTTTGAAGTTCTCAAGCTTAATAATTATATGCCTGAGATGGAATTCAGATGGAGCTCCCATCAAAGATAAACATTTGTTCCTTGACCCTTACTGACCACACTGTGTATAGGCTGCTACTTAACATCCTTGATAAGCAGGTCCATCAGGGAACAAACACTTTCATTTTTGATATCGGGGCTTTTGGTCTTGTCGTTTACATAGCATGTTCAGTAATCACATAGGTATTCCAGAAAACTGTCAAGGACATCAAAACATGCCTGCAGTGACCACAGATCACTTATCACTTAATGAGACCATCAAAACTTGCAGTTGATTGGAGTTAGTGCCCAAAGCCCAAGGCTGTTTCTGGCGATTCTCGGGTCCTAGAAGTAGAAATGAATAAAGCTAAATGTGACGAGACACACAGCTCACACAACGAGACAAGATTTTACCACTATTTTAGAGAAAACTTCAATCATGAAATCACACTGGCAAAATACTCCTTTATTCAATGGAAAGTCACTAAATTAAAACTGAAAGCACTGAAAGGTTTGGCCATAAACTCAAATGACTGTATAACTAACGGTTACTTATTCCATATGTTTGATGGAGACAGAGTCTCCTCACTCAGAGAACCAAACTAAGCGTTTTCTGGCATTAGTTGAGACCAAACCGTTTGTACTTGAATTGGTCATTGTACAGTAGACAGAAAGAAATACATCTTATTTTACTATTGATTCACAGTGATTACGTTACCATCAAACACTCAACAGATGATTTTTGAGAAAACAGATGTTATTTTCTCCTCTGCATTTTATTAATTGCAGCAATAAACAAAGAAGTAGGTTACTCTAGTATCGATTTATGACAATTATAGGACCATTTCTCTTTGTTTAATATAATTAAAAGTAAAGTTAGCTTTTGCTGTCCACTTCCCAACTCATTTTAACAGAGGAAGAGAACAGTGAACTGCACGGATGCGTGTGTGTCTGAGAGAGAGGGAGAGAGAGAGCGAGAGAGAGAGAGAGAGAGAGAGCGAGAGAGAGCGAGAGAGAGCGAGAGAGAGAGAGAGAGAGAGCGAGAGAGAGAGAGAGAGAGCAGCGGTACTCTCTAACGTTTTAACAATGGGTTCTCCAGGCTGCTTTTTTCTCCCGCCATCACTCTACAAAGCAAACTCAGAGTCATGGCCGGGGACAGTTCTTATGCTAATTTCAAGGCTGCTGCCAGAGTCCCCGGGGTGTATACTGAACAAGCTCAATGCTTATGAATCTTAGATTGTAATGGTTTTAGTGTCCACTTTAAGATATAACTATTTTTAACTACTAGTAAATTGAAGCCCTTGTCTCTAATTTAAAACAAGCATCCTGGAACTTCTGGAGGCCTGGACAAATGCCTTTACTTTGCATTTACTTTTCGATGCTTTTGAGAATCATGGGCAACAATATTTCACTTAGAGGAAGTCTGGCCTTGTTCAAGAAACACAACTGACTGGCCGGCTCATTGTCACAATGATGAAAACACACAGACCCACACCGAGTCCGCAGACCAGGTCACCCTCCACTTGATTAGGTTAGTCTTGCGAAAGAGCTGCCATCAGTCTTAATATATACACGAGAAAAGAGGCTAGATCGGTTGCACAGAGGCTGTATAGGCTCTACTGTAGTGTGTGTGTGTGTGTGTGTGTGTGTTTGAGAGATAGAGACTGCTGTACTAGCAAGAGACAAGATATCTGTTCCCCACATGATGTGTGCGAGCTACTCCAGGGATCTTGTCTTGGCCATGAAGGAGTTGTGTGCTTGTTACATGTCAACCAAAGATTGAAGTATGGAGGACTACGCAGTCTAACAGAAGAAACACTACATTTGAGTTTTCTGTCTCTCGTGACTATAGTAACAGACTTGCCTACACACACTCACGACACAGACTCATCTACTTCCTGGAGCGACGGCGTGCCCGGAGTTGTGGAGGACGTCTGCATTCATGCCGTTGATGTAGATATTTTTCTCCATATTTCTCTTGCAGTGGATTCATGCCAACGTTTCTAATGGAGAATGTGTATCCCCGCTCACTGATTTAAGTTCATATTTTTCCCCACTGCCACACATACCTTACATTCAAGAGTTTTTAAGTGGATGTGTAAAGACCTCTTAAAGTGCCTCCTTTTTGTAACTTACTTAGACTTTATAGGGTGTTTAACATTTGGCAGGAAAATGAAAAGGAGAGAGAAAGTTTGACACGGCGAGACTGTGGCGTGCTGACAGTGTTATTTCCACGGGGTGCCAAGTGTGCTTTAGCTTCATTGCATCTACACAGGAAATTAAAATGTCACTAAAGTCTGAAGTTTTTCTATTTCCATCACCTAAATGCAGATTGTCGGGCACATTCCTTCTTCTCAAACGTGTCCATAGAATTGACAGTAAACACTCATCTCACTCGTTTCCCAGTAGGACAGATTATCCTGACAACCAATTGCTGTCAAATAGTATATTTGTATTCATGCTGCGAGACATTGTTTGTTCTTCTTGGTCCCTTTATGCACCGACATCTTACTCTTTTCCGCATGAGGTGTTTAGTAATTTGAGAATACATTTCGCATCAGTTTTAATCAGGATTCATTTTTGAATTTTTGAAGTGCTGTCAGATTACCACTAACAATGACACAATTTACAGATTGTGCCATATCTAACAGAGATGCAGAGACTCTAAAAGAGACCCGGAGAAGAGCATTTTTCTGACCTGTTAATCACACAGGCACGAAGACAGAAATCTATTTCTTTAATGTGTGAGAATAAAATGCACTAAACCGGACTATTAAGGGATGAGATTCTATATTTGGGATAAGTGCTGTGAGACGATAGTGCCTATGAGTCCTGTTACAGTCTTGTGTCTTTTGTCCTATGTTCTCTGTCCCTATAATCCCAAATGAAACCGACTTCAAACACATGGCTAATCCCTCTGCGTTATTGATTTACAGTGTGGAGACCGTGATGCCTGCAGCCTGACCCCGAACACCATGAAATTCAAACAAACGATGAACAATCCAACCCCTAAAATTAATAGAT
This sequence comes from Etheostoma cragini, assembly GCF_013103735.1. Lineage (NCBI taxonomy): Eukaryota > Metazoa > Chordata > Actinopteri > Perciformes > Percidae > Etheostoma > Etheostoma cragini. The sequence continues at coordinate 1,259,294 of NC_048407.1, forward strand.
CATCTGTGTCCTGCAACATCGTTGAAGAGCAGTATAATTACAGTAGACTTTCTGGACACTTCTGTGCCCTCGGACAGGGTTTCACTGGCATTCCTATAGGCTTTGATCTTTTAAATAATAAAATTACAAATTATACACACACACACACACACACACACACACACACACACACACACACACACACACAAACTGTATTTCAGGACTTTTGGATGTTTGTTGCGTAAATGCACAGAATTTTAAACGGACATATTGGGCCAGTTGCCAGGAGAATCCAGCTGTGTGCTTCCTAAAACACTGCTAAATACACAGACAGAGGGATGGTCTCCTGCTAAGAAACTAACGTCCCCAAAGAAATGATTCACTAGCCCGTGCGTGATTTGCTCAACTTGTGCATCCCAATTAGCTACTAATTTATTCTAATGCAGGCAGTTTATAACTGGTCAGTTAAGAATTGTGAAGGATAACACTCAAATAAAAAACTAACATCCCAGATGTTTCTGTGACGTCTCAGCATCTTGTTCTGTTGCAATTAAATCAAATGTGGCCGGAGCTCTGGATTTTAATAACAGCTCGGATACTTTCGCCCAGAACCCAGTGAGGAAGAAATAATGAGATTAATGCTAAGCCAAAGTCAGATTCCTATGATCATGCGTACTGTGCAGATGAATATGTCAACAAGTGAAACTAAACTCACTGGTTTTAGTGACAGCTACTATAATTCAGATTTAAAGTATACCTTCATGTAACTTCTGAAATTGTGTTTTAATGATACAATGATGAAGTGTGAATTATAATTAAAAATAATATAGTACATATACATAACAGAGAAGGCACACTGATGGCTGTGAATAAAATCCATGCGGTGATATACAGAAGTCTGCCATTATTGCCTCTGTGCTGCCAGATTGTGGTCTGGGAAACTAGAAATCAGGTCCTTCCTCACCACTAAGAACTTACTCATTGGTGGAGTGGCTTTAGTCTTTTTACTACTATTCAGTGTTAGGCATGTTGTATACAAGTTTCAGGATTGTGGGGAAAAAAAAGAGTACCCCATACATCTACTTCTTAAAACTCATGTGTGTCCCAGACTCCTGGGATGGATGATGATATATTTAATGCAAAGAACTAGACTTGATATTTCTTATAGTCTTTCGGAGACTGTAGTGGCCTCCACTCTTCTAGTGAAGATATTGGTATCATATGAAAGTAGATAATCTACGGACTCCAACCTTGACATACTTGTTTGCTAGTAATACACTAAAGTTAGGCTGTTGAGGGCTTAAACTGCCATTTTCAACTAGGTCCCGTGACCTCTCAGCTCAAGATATGTGAATGATAGTGGGTTCTATGGTCACTCACTAGTCTCCCCTTTACAGAACTGCCCATGTGCTGCTAATACCATGCAGTTGTTCTCATGCAATATAGATGTGTTATTTCAGGCTATTCTAAAAAAGGCGTTTTTTTTATTATTTCTTCATCATTTCTGGGGTTCCTAAACTGTCTTGGAATTGCATGAATTAGATATGACTGAAAAGCGGAGACTCTTGTGGATTCAATGAGCCCAATTTATTCCTTCCCAGCTTTCAGGTGAAGTAGACCACTTTTATGTGACACTTCTGTTGATCTTTCATCTCCCCCTGAACATCCCCTGTCCCCCAACTCTCTTTTTTAAGAGCCAGCTAGGTTAAAATGAATGCATTTATTGAAATGTGAGGTTTTTTGGGGCTAAGATGCTGACATCGAATATTAATAAGTTGCTAGCAGTTATTTTGAGCAATCATTCACATGCACTAATTTCATTTGACTTTTTAATGATCATAAAGCAGAAGCTTAAAATCTTGCAGAACACCAGAATTAGCCTTGTACTTCTAATATCTGGGTTGTGCTGTTAAGCATTTGAAGACAAATTGAAAATACTAACCCATTTTTTTTAAATCGGGAGTGTAGGAAATCAACAGCTTTGCTCAGCTTTCTCTCATCATTATGTAACACTGTATATGTATATTGTTATCACTATAACAATATAATTAATAGATTGTAGCACTAAATGTATTTTCAATTTGAACACGGCACCATTTACTTTAATACCCCAAACTTTTGACCGGTAGTGTATATTTATACAAATATATATATATATATATATATACTATATACATATATATATTTGTATAAATATACTGTATATACTGTACATGTATATATACACTGTATATATACTGTCTATTTATTTATATATATATATATATATATATAAATTATATAGTTTTTATAAACACACACACAGCAATAGGGTTCTCACAGTAGAGAAATTAATTTTCTCTAATTAAACTTAAGAAGTTTTCCTTTAATTTATTATTATTATTTCATGTACCTCTCCGGGGAACCATCACCTTATCGTGGTGGAGAGGTTTGTGTGTCCCTATGAACCTGAGGGCTGTGTTGT
>NC_048407.1:1261836-1279587 GCF_013103735.1 Etheostoma cragini
GTCCCCTGCTGGAGCTGCTGCCCCCGCGACCCGATACCGGATAAGCGGTCGAAGATGGATGGATGGATGGATGTTGTCTTGGGGCTGCTCTTTACTCCTTTGAAAGACGGTCCTGCTGCATGCTACCTTAGATCAGATTTTCCTCAATAGAGTTTGTAGTGTCTGGAGTAGAGCCCCGACCAATAAAGGATTTTTAAGGCCGATATCGATTACAACATTTGGTCTTTTAAAAATCCGATATGCCAATATAGATATTAATAATAATGTAGATATTTGTGAGTTCTCGCTAAAATGATATGATAATAATTTGTTTTATTGTCACAACAGAACATCAAAATATAAGTTCTGATAAATAAAATGTATAAAAATACAAACTTAATATATGAAACTTAAAGTCCTTTAAACAAAAACACACTAACAAAAACAAAGACTATCCAACGCCATCACTAAGAGGGACGTTGTAGAGCGTCCTCTGGTGGACAGACTATCCAACGGCATCACCAACAGGGACGTTGTAGAGCGTCCTCTAGTGGACAGACTATAACACGCCATCACCAACATGGACGTTGTAGAGCGTCCTCTGGTGGACAGACTATGCAACGCCATCACTAACAGGGACGTTGTAGAGCGTCCTCTGGTGGACAGACTATGCAACGCCATCACTAACAGGGACGTTGTAGAGCGTCCTCTGGTGGACAGACTATGCACCGCCATCGCTAACAGGGACGTTATGGAGCGTCCTCTGGTGGACAGACTATGCAACGCCATCACTAACAGGGACGTTGTAGAGCGTCCTCTGGTGGACAGACTATGCATCGCCATCACTAACAGGGACGTTATGGAGCGTCCTCTGGTTGACAGACTATGCCACCCAACGCTCATAACAGGGTTGACAGGAATTTTTTATTTTCTAAATATTCATTTCAAATGAATGAATATTTAAAAAAAAACATTATTAATGCTGATACCCATAGATCGGGAAATGCCTAATATTAGCCCATGATATCGGCCCGCTGATACATCTGTCGGGTTCTACTTTGCAGCAGGAAACATCTCTGTCTCATTTTGTCTCTAGCTACTTCCTTACAAACAAGACAAGTTGTCTGTATGTTGAGACAACTGAAATGCATCTTCAAATGTTCCATTTAAGTAAACTAGTTAAAGATAGTGAGGCGAGCACTGAAGAGGCACTCTAAAGGGTAAAGTAAAAAGGTATTAAAAGCTTTAGTTAGTCGGGCATATTAATGCTTTAGAATGCTCTAGTACACCTGGCACCATACATACAAGGTTACTTTATTTCATGAAATGAGAACAATGAAGCTGGTTATTATTGTTGTTAACCCTCATGTTGTCCTCGGGTCAAATTGGCCATTTATCTAAATCAATGTTCTTCTTAATTCTCCAAAATAACATGATTGACTCCACACAACGCTCTTTGCCAAGTACACATCTCTACTTTCATTCATTTTGGGGTGTCTTATTCAATTTTATAGCATTTCAAAAAGTAGTATTAAATATACATAGTATTGAGTAAAAGTTGAAATATTCGAGTCTGTGATTATCCATCAACATAGAGTCCTTTAATTTTAGTCTAAAAAATGTAATGAGGTTTATTGACCATAAATTCCAAAATAACTGTAAACTAAAGTCAATAAGTTAGTGTCACGTAGTGTTGAAAACATCAAAAAAGTGACAAACACTGAAAAAAAGAGTTACAAGTGTTGAAAAAAGGGACCAAAACGTAGAAAAGTTAATAACGTCAATAAAAAGCGTCAACACAAGGGTTAAGATGTTAAAAATAAGGGCTATATACTGTATAGGAAGGCATGCAGCCCTCACATACATTTATACTGTACTCTACATTACTCATATGTCACAGGATCTGTGTAGTGAAGGGTTTTCATCTTTAAGAGCAAGCACCTTCAGGGTCCCTGGAGGTGATACGGACTGAGAGCTCGTGCCAGTAACAGTTTAGTCTAAGTTGTGGTAGGCCATTTATTTTTGCCGTTGTTGAGCAACAACAACGCCAAAAATAATACGGCCATACTAATCTTTCAGCATATTGTAATTCCAGTGGTCTAATAGAGAACGAAACTTCTGCACCTCCTATTGGCTCTGTATCCAGGCTTTAGACGAGACTTTGGCCAATCACAGGTCATTTAAGTGAGAGAGAGTGTACCACGTATGCCTGTGAATAGAGAAAGGAAGAACTGCAGGAAAAGGTCCTACTCTACCTCAAATCCTCCCGTATCTTTGCTTTCCACCCACTGTAGCAATAACAAGAGTTACCATTAAAATTTTCAGGCTTAAATACCAAGTGACCACCATCATTTCCAAATCTTTTGTTTGGTGTCACAATTCTTGGGGTAAAAGCAGAGCTCAGAGCTAGTGAGTGCAGGTGTGAGTACTGAGAACAGCCTCCCCCTCCCACACCCCCCATTGTGAAGGGGCTTGTACACTGTCAGCAGTAACCATTAACAAGCAGATAATAGAAGCCAAGATGCCTCCTCTCAACACACCTGGCTCCAAACACAAATCCCATACTCATGTAGCGCTCCGAACCGAGCGCAGGAGGGGCTGATGTACCTAAACGAACGGGGGATGTGACAGCCTTTTGTTCAAGTGAGGGTTTGGATGAATTGTGCGCAGCTGGTTCAAATATTTGATCTTTACTTGGGTGTTTTTGTCATCCTCCCTGAGGTTGTGTATTCAGGCAGCTTGCTTCCCTTTTGTTCTTTGTGCAGTACGTCAGCTGTGAACAGGAAGACACAGTACTGTACGCCAGAGCTGGCTAACAACACTGACAGTGAGGTAAAGAAACAGGAGAGGCCAGAGCTGTCAGACAGCGCTAAATGGGGCCCCTGGCACAGAGAACAGCTTGTTAGACAGAAGAACAAGCAGAGGTGTATCAGAGAAGGACACATACACCCCCACACACACACCCCCACACATACGCACGCACACACACATCCTTTGAGAGTTTAAAGCACTATGTGCATGTGTTGGTATGAGTGTGTCAAGAGTTAATGCATGCAAAGTGTGTGAGTGTGTCTGAGTGATGTCCATTTCCCTGCAGGTTAAGGTCAGTAGCCATCTCTTTTGGGCTTTTACTGTCACAGACCGCTGGGCTGGACATTTCCTGCCCGGCACCAGGCCATTTGGCAAACAGCAGGGTTTAGCGCACTTTCAATCTGTGTGTATGTGTATGTGTGTGTGTTTGTGTGTGTGTATGTTTGTGTGTTTGAGTGAAGCACTGAAGGAAAATTAGCGTGAATATGTGAGATTTTGTTTGTAGAGTTTGTGGAGGATGTGCAAGTATGTCTGAAAAAGCAGTGTAATTGTATGAACGTGTGTGTCTGTGAGTGCACGTGTGTGTCTGTGTCTGTGTCTGTGTGTGTGTGTGTGTTCCATGGTGCTCATGGTGTCCCTCTGCTCTTCAGAAGGGGACAGTCTACAGATTTTTCAATGGTTTCCTGTCACTAAACTCTATCTAGAGCCATATGCACATTTAACATTTGACGTTGTAAAGCGTCCTCTGGTGGAGATACTATCCAACACCATCACTAACAGGGACGTTAGCGAGCGTCCTCTGGTGGACAGACTATGTAACACCATCACTAACAGGGACGTTGTAGAGCGTCCTCTGGTGGACAGACTATGTAACACCATCACTAACAGGGACATTGTAGAGCGTCCTCTGGTGGACAGACTATGCATCGCCATCACTAACAGGGACATTGTAGAGCGTCCTCTGGTGGACAGACTATGCATCGCCATCACTAACAGGGACGTTGTAGAGCGTCCTCTGGTGGACAGACTATGCAACGCCATCACTAACAGGGACGTTGTAGAGCGTCCTCTGGTGGACAGACTATGCAACGCTTACTCTCATAACATGGTTGACAGTCCGTTTTTATTTTTTAAATATTCATTTATCAGGGTTAGGGTTAGGGTTGAATCATTTATTTGTCATTATAAATGATCATGATGAATGAAGATATATACAGTACATAAATATATCTAGTTTTATGTTCATCGGCTATTATAAATGCAGATACCGATAGATCAGGAAATGCCTAATATCGGACCGCCTGTATATCGGTCATGTTCTACTGTAAAACTCTCTTCTCGATCTACATGCCACTCGATAAACACATCAACTTTTACAGCAAAGAGACTGAAAATAACATTGTACACAGGTAAAAGAATCCAGGTCCAGGTCAAATTCTAATTTCTTTGAAAATCGGACTTCAAATATGAAGTATTTCTCTATAATATTAAATATTCATGGATTAAATAAGCAACAAACACACAAAAAACAACACTCAAAAGGTCAGCTACTCTGCTTCATTAGGTCTATGTGGGTGGGTTTGATCAGATTTGAGTGACCGTGACCAAACATCCCACCAGCTGCCGTCCGATTCGAATTCAAATTTTTAGATTGCTGCATAAAAGAACGTCACCTCATTTGTAACTCCCATCGGAGGAGACGAGACCGCATCAGTCCACTTCAAACCAACCAACCAGAAGCTGACAAATGCAATGTTTTGGACAAACATCCATGTTGTATATAAAGAATGGAATGGGTTCATCTGTCTCTTTCTTCCTCCCTACCGCTGTATATTTCAGCCTTACTCCCTCTCTGACATTTCTAACCCCCCTTGTTCACTCTATTCTCCCTCCTTCCCCCCCTTTAGGGAGGTGTGTTGGATCTAATTGTAGGCCTCTCATGACCTACGCTTTATCTCTGATTGATGACGGACAGCTCTCGCAGTGTGGACCAAAATGCAACTTTTCCATTAACCTTGTTCTAACATGGTGCAAAATGTGTGTGTGTGTGTGTGTGCGTGTGCGTGTGAGTGTGATTGTGTGTGTGTGTGTGTGGGTGTGTGTGTGTGTGTGTGTGTGCGTGTGTGTGTGTGCTTAAATACAAGAGAAATCTAATGGAAGCCAAAGGTTTCCACAGAGTATTACAATTACAGAGATGAGTGCTACGCCAGTTCATTTAAAAAGTGCTATTCTTGCATGTGCTTTAGTACTATATGTGGGTGCATGTGGGTTGTTGAATTCTCCAAAAAATAAAACAGAATTAAAAGAGGCAGATGGAAAAAAATGGCGTGAAAGGAGACACACTAAGCATATGTGACACTGAGCGAATGCCTGAATAGCTGGGTAGATTGAGGGCATACCATTAAAAGCAAGTGTGTGAAATAAGCGACATAACCAACTAATTCACTCTAACAGCCATTCATGACTTCTCAGATCCCCCAGTTGCTATACCAGCTGTGTATTATTGCATGTTCATCAGCGGGATGTCGCGCCATGCTCCCCAGGGTGCATTTGATCTGACTCACCCTCACAGCCCTGGAAGGGTGCCGTCTCTCATGCACAAAAACCCAACACACTCGACCACTTCACTTTGGTAGCTGCTAAATATGAAGGAAAGCTGCCTGTATCCACAGGGTCAAGCTTAAAAAAGTATCCATTTGCAACTATTGTTAGAGTGCAGAGGTGCAAGCAACACTGTAGCAATACATTTTTGCTGATTTTTCAACATTTGCCATGTGGCTTACATACATATTTCTGCTCATTTTATAGCTTCATATTCTATTTAATTTATAGCTTCATATTCTATTTAACAGTAAAAAAAGGTTTGTGCACACCATGCTCCACTACTCATTAAAGTTGCATTAACGCCCCACTCACCGACTGAATCACAACTTCTTTGCTTCCAAATGCTAGTTGTTGGAGGTAAAACCACATTCCCTCTACGCTGAGGTGCACACATGATGCAAATTTAATGCATGGTTCCTTACCTATGTACAATAGCGGGATATGTGTTGTAAAATCCTTTTTAGATTCAGGCTGTTTTGTGCACATTCTTAACACATACAGTACTTCTCAGCCACGTGCAAGTATGTATAAGTGTAGCCAGGTATGCTCCAACACATTGGAGTCTCTTCTTCTGCCGGCCATTGCATGGGTTTGGAGACGCAGCGGGGTTTGTTAGCGATTATAATGAGACAATAATCTGTATAACTGCAAAAACTAAAAATCCCATATTTTAGTAAGTAATTGTTATTGATTATTTGTATTTGCGGGTAAAACATTAAGAGTACAGTCCTTAACATCTCTTACCTCATCTTATACTTATTACTAAATGTAGTGGTGTAAGGTAGTGCTGTTTGAAATTGGATCTGTTGAAATGGAGTATTTTAGATATTCTGTATGGCATGGAACATTTTTATGGCATGAACAGGTATTCAAAGGTAATATGGGATATATATATATATATATGTGGGAGGGCAACCTCGCCAGCTCCTCTGAAACACATATCTCTCAGAGCTGACGTCAAATGGCCCGAGATGACCTTATGTAAGCTTATATGTGTGGAACCAAACAGTACAACAGTGCAGGCTATTCATGGGTTTAATATTACGGAGCATCTTGTTGTCTCCAGCTGTGGAATAAATTGATGCACGGACTTTAAGTGGTGGCATGACATTTGGAAGGAATGGAACGATGAATAATACACATGCACACAAACACACATGCATACTTATACAGTACATACTGCATACAGCTGCACCCACAGAAACACACTCCTCTCTCATATACCCCACATATACAACCAGAGAGACTGACATGCACTGATAGATTTATGCATACTGATATTTTGGGATACAAAAGCTGGAAAGCAAATTTCGTGCATGCATATGGGAGAAAGAGGAGTGTACACATCAAGCCTTAACTGCATGTGAAAGCTCAGCATGCCCATGTGCCTTTCCTGCCCGCAGACCAAACACTGTACACCAATGATGCAGAGGCAACAAGACAGCTGCCACACCCACACTGACACACACACCCACACTGACGCACGGACACACATACACACACACACACACAGCATTTCTTGCTTGAAAGACAAAATAGTAAACCGAAAAAGTAAACCTCCTCCTTTTCCCCCTTCGCTTTTCTTTTCCTCTCCATCGTCCTTTCTCTGCCAATCTCACGCTCTGCTACCAACACGTGTAAGCTAAGTGTTTAGCTAAAACAGAAAAGGTGTGAGCAAACAAATTACAATAAAAATAGGGAGATAAACAAGGGAGAAAAAAAAACACTGGGAGCCAAGGAGACATGGTATAAAGCAATCAGAAAAAAAGAAAAGGAGAGAGGTCGGAGAAGGAGCGTAAGATAGCAGGAATAAAGAATTAGGTCTGCAGTGTGTGTGGCCGATTGACCCTGCAAGGCGCTCAGCTCGGCGCCAGCCACATGAGTAAACAACCACATCTAATTTCTCCTTGCTGAGGGCAAGATACAGGTACGCACTGAAATTCAAAGTCTGTTGATTTCCTGCCGTCACGTCTTCCAGGAAAATAAATTAAAAAACGCTTCACAGCATCTTTAAGGTAGCTCTGCTTGAAAAACTCGGTCTGGCGATGGAAAGGGATTTCTCAGATTGACTGAATTCAAAAGACAGAAAAGACAAACATCTGCATGTGAAATGATGCCTTTCTTTTAGATCATGGTATCTACACGGGGAATAACATCCATCACATCAACATCCGCAGACAGCCTGATCAGCATAAAAAGCTCTAAACAGTACAGTGGGGACTGTACTGCACCTGTTCAACCCCAACGACAGACGCACTAGAAGTGAACATAGTGGAGCATTTAGCAGCAAAAGAGCCCGATATTTCAAGAGTTGGAAGAGATAAAAAAAAAAAAAAAAAAAGAGCTAAACAGAGAGTAAATATAAGACTTACATGCACCACTTTGGCACAAAAATTTCTCCAAATGAATGCTAAAACGTTTAGCAACAACAAAGATACGCAAGACCATAAAGAGTCCACTAACGCATCATCATGGCTTAGTTTGGACTGGATATAAAAGTTTTTTGTTTTTTGATAATACCAAAATAACAACAGAAATTAAAATAAATAGGGATATATAGTACATATTGGAATATCTTTGTTTCTATTTTTATTAATTGTGACAAAGTACAGTGGATATTTTGGTCCCATTCAGGTTTCTGCAACTGGGTTGCCATCATACTATAATGAGATGTAGAAATGATAATGTTGCCATGGAGACGAGTTAGCTGTAGCCCATGGATGTTTAATAAGAAGTGAAAGATGGCGGCTATTCAATTGATTGAAAACAGCTTGCCGAGCACATAGGCCAACCACCTTTTCAAGCTTCTGGGACTGCTTCTGCATTGCTGCGGTAAGCGGTTACCACGATGCCCCAGTGGGGGGGCTAGATTCATCATCTGCCTCCCACCTCCACACTGTGTCCACTGATGAAACTGAGCCCACCCAGTTAGCCTTCACAGATTGCGATAACTTCAGTAACAAGTTTTCAGCTCTTAAATAACCTCATCATCAAGTTGTGCAGACCCTTGATTCACTTTTCAAATGGCCATTAAAAGACAGTTCCTTTCCACTGGGACAGCAAACCACCGCACGTTCCATTTGATTTAATTTTGTAATGAACGTGCATTTATTCGGACCGCGTGTGGCTGAAAACGTCAAACTAAATGTGATAGCCTTTTGTTATTGGGCTGCACGCAGAGCGGTGCCTGCTGCCATCAGAGGTCGGGCTCAAAACAGCTGTCACGCTGCCGAGAAATCCAGCTTCAACAAAGTGCTATTGTGATAAAAGTAATCTCGCAGCCTACCTGAGAGGAGTCAAGCTCGGCTCACACCGCATACTAGCTTAGAAGTTGGATTCATAAAAGCAATGCTGGCCGCACAATGGAGCTGCATGTATTCATTCTGTTTACCAGAGAAATATCACACCGCATCTGCTCACACAAGTAAGATGATGATGATGATGATATTCTATCAACCATCACACCATATAAATTGCTATCTGTTGGATACAGATTGAAGACATAAACTACGTGTAATCCAGATCCTATTTTGATAAATACTAAATCTGTTCTTTAGCACTTCAGCAACCCAATTGATTTAAACCAGGGATTTCCACCTGGTCACCAGTTGCTAGGGGATATGTGGAAGGATTGGCTAAGAAGTAAAGTTACAACTGAAAAATATATCCATGTACTGAGTACTACCACAACATGCGTGAGTGTGTTGTGGTTGTACTTAGAAAGAGAGTAGAAATAGTTTGCGAAAAGTAAGAATAAATGGCTGAAATGATTAACTTAGCCTACAAAAAAAAGTAGAGGAAAAAAAAAGTTAAAGGATAAAAGGTTATGGATAAATGTTAGAAAAAACTACACAGGCCAAAACATTGACAGTTTAATCAGGTAAACAAAATATTATTATTTTAATATTGGAGCATCAGTTCAATTCAATTCATAACAAAAGTTATCTGGAGACACCTGACGGACAGAGTAGATCTAGACCTCATTCTATAATGTACAAGGACCCAACCATTCTAGTAGTTCCCTTCTATACATCTACTATTAAATATATTTCTATAATTAGTAGTTAAATAGTATCCTGTTTAAAATCTTGTTGATCTGACAGCGCTGTAGAGGTACATCTGACCAAGAAAAGGTTGGTCCAGGCACTAAACTGGTGCACGAGACCTGCTGCAGTATTAATGGGCTGCATGGGGATATGGAGATGACATTCTGATATTTGCCTTGTATAAGTTTGGAAATCTAAATCTTCTTTTACAAAATGTCAGCACAGAGAAAGACAAGATGAGAAATGGCTTTACACAGAAGGTAAATGTCAAAACCTTTAACTGAAAATCTAATTCCTAGCCAGGAAAAGAGTAGGCCTTCCATGTTTTAAAGAATATTAGTACGTCCTGGAGAGTTAAATAATGACATTTGTACCACCTCTTCATGCAAATGTTCATCTCTCTTATTCTGGCTGGTGTTCCAACAGGCCGATGTACTCTCTTCTAGCTCTGTCTTTTATGTTTCTTTCTCTCTGTCTCTGTACTTCCTGCTGAGCTTTCTCCCTGCAACCTATTTGGTTCAGTCTGGTGTTCATAACCCTTCACCTCTGCGGACCTGTCCTCTCTTGTGCACCCTGCTCTACTGTAACAACATCCCATCAGCTGAGCGACAAAAACAAAGTCCAACATACAGGTGCAGAACGGGACTTATCAATCCACATTGTACAGCACAGAGAGTGGACATCAGGCCACTGTCTGCGTGTCGCTACCCTTCATCTGTGTGATCCTCAGAGCTGGGGGCCGTCTCAGATATGGATTAAACCTGGGACATGATCGCCATTCAGAGAGGCGGCTCATAGAGCAGATTGACTGGGTTTAATCCCTGTCTGCAAGACTGGCCCCGGGCAAGGTAAGGGGGGTTTCTGCTGTTTAGGTTTTGATGCAAATTAGAATGCTAGCACACACGAGTAACACTACAAAGTGGTAAGCAGGGCTGAGTAGTGGGAATTTAGGAATTTTTTGGACGTTTGTGGAGTTGTAGTTCAGTGCGTTAAGAGGTTACTGCATAGCTTTAAGAGCCAGTACACAGAGCTGACCTGTACCTGTAATCCTACATATGTGTCTCACTTTGCCAGACCTTGGAAAACGTGCTCTGGTTTATTGTCATTTCTTTCAATACATCTCAATCGTCGTGGGCGGTGCTAAGCTCTGCAGGGAGCCGCTGCAAAATAGTCCTGCTAGAGAAAACTCAGATTGGACAAAGAGTCAAGCTAGCTGTCTCAATTTACCCTGCAAAGACTTGAGGAGCAGTTAACCATAGACCTCAGAAATCCACCGAGTTGAAAATTGCAACACAAAGAAAGTGTAAGGAAACGGAAAACACATGCATCAGGCTGAATTTCCTGCGGCACCCGAGCAACCCCGGAAGTGAAACATCAAGGATTTAAACTATGAATTATGTAAGCACACATTGAGGATACTGGGGCTACAGCATTAGTATGCATGGAGATGGAAAGAATTGTGATGTCAGGTTAAGTTCTCTCCTATAAGCCTGTGATGGTTTCTGGGATTGCAGATAGTGAAAACAACATTGAGGAAAGTTGGAGTGGGGCTCAGCAATCGTCTCCTTTTCAGTAACACAAATCTAGCAAAGTCATCTCCACTCCAATCAGTATGCTCGTCACGAAAGGCGCTCTCTATCCCAGCGGCTGCGAGACGGCGCGGTGATTGCATGTGGGCTCCTATTCAGTAATGAGACAAGGCAGAACACAAGTTACCTTGATGTCACTCCATGTCACAAAGTGAATGAAAGACTGTAAACACTGTTACTGTGGGGAATTATTTTAAAGCAGGATACAACAACGCATCAAGTGTCATGGGGGTGCTATTAATGTGTGACATCAGACACTGAAGGATAAATGAAAACACAGTGCCGTGATCTACGGCTGAACCCCTTGCCTCAAGAATAAACCCAGCTGAGCTGAGTGGAGATTACAGCTGGGCGATATGGAGAAAGTCAAATATCAAAATAATGTTGACCTTGATGTCAATATTGCGACGATATTGTAAGATTGATTGGTGATTAAACAAAATCTTATTTACACAATGAGATTTTTGATAAATAATCCTCAGAAACCTTGATTTAGTGACAAAGATCAGACTGTTGAGTTCAGGACATTCCATCACTTTTCTCTAATGCAGCCGTCAAAACCAGGAAAAGACAACACTTGATTTATTATGATTTTACCATATCCAAAATCTAAGATGATATCTAGTCTCCTATTATAGTTTTGATAAAATATTGCTATTTTGCCCAGCCCTAGTGGACATATGATAAGAGTGATCTATTTCCAATGCAGTATATGTTGGCACTTGGTATTAGGGGTGCAACTACTGATTATATTCATTGTTGATTAATCTGTTATTTTCTCGATTAATGAGTTGTTTGGTCTATATATCTAGCAGTGTTTCCCAAGGTCCATGAGGACGTCCTAAAAATGTCTTATATATTCAGTTTACTGTCACAGAGGAGAGAAGAAACTAGAACATATTCATATTTAACAAGCTGACAACAGACAAATTAGAGACTTCAAGTGATCAATCAATAATTATTTTACTTGGCGATTAATTTAATAGTTACAATTTATCAAATATTGTATTAACCCAGGCAGCTCTAATTGCCATTATTGCAGTGGCTAGTACTGCTAAACATTTATTTTCCTGATGTTTTACTAAAGCTTGCTTTGTTTATACCATGGTTACCATGGAGACTGCTTAATTCCAATAGGCTGGCAGAAATCCATTCATTTCTGCACCTTTGATGCAGGGGTTTGTTGTTTTAAATTAATTTACTATATTATCTAAGTAAGGCTAAGTTAAAGAACGCCCGACGAGAACAATGCAACGATCAAACTTCAAACCTTTTTTTAGGGTATATTTAAAACAACTAAAGCTTAAATGAGGAAAGAGGACATCTGCAAAGCTGGTAAACAGAGAACAAGGTGATCCACATCACTGCTGGAAAGTCTTCTTAATGTGGAGTAGCACAGGACCCAGGCCTATTCCTAAGGGCTAAGTGTAAGGAAACTTTGTCTAAAAGCCCATGAAGCATTTAATGCTGATTGTCCATTATAATTGTGAACGTACAACTAATCTGTTATTATCCCTTATTTGTCTCCTTGGTTAGACTGCATACATAACAAGAGGGAGTCCTTTCGCTGCCCACTCTCTGCATCTACAGCATTAAGCACTAAGTGCCAATGGACTTAAAATAAAACAACCATGCAATTGTTTTTTTACCTTAGGCCAAAAGCACTTAAATGCTCTTTTGAGTCATATCAACAAGAGGTACGGCTTAACAGGGAGCCATTGAATCCAAAGATCCAAACATCAGCATGAATGTCCACAATGCATATGAGTATTGCAGATGATAAATTGTGAAATAAGTGTTCAATAAGAGTTCAGATTAACTCCAAGTGATGACAATCAATCACAGTCACGTTATCCTGCTCACCTGATTAGAGTATCGCATGCTGACGTTGCGCTGCTCTTGGTAGGGAACGTACCGGTGGATGGGGTCGATATCTTTAGGGCTGATCAGCTCATCCACTAGATTGTGAGTGCGTGCACACACACACACACACACACACACACACACACACACACACACACACACACACACACACACACACACACACACACACACACACACACACAATAAGTATAAAATAGAAAGAAGAAAAAAATCATTTTCTAGTCATTTATACAGAAAAAGCATGCATACACACAATGCATGAGTCAAACTGCATCCTTTGATTTATGTCTTATTTCAAAATTGAATTTTTTATGCATAATGAAATGATGAATTTTGACCATTCAGAATGTTTTCTATCAAACCTTTATGTCATCTTAGTTTTGCATTATGTGGGAATTTTCAGACTGATATTGGTATTAACAGAATGATTGCGTGTTCAGAGCATTATATCAAAGCACACACATACACCAACACACATAGAGGCATACCCAGCAGCATGGCGATGTTGTAAAGGGCCTGACCACACAGGAAGAACATCCCATCACGGCCGGAGTTGCTAGGGAAACGCTTCTGGCTCCCATGCTTGTTTTGCTCCGCTTCCACAAAGTCAGCCGGTACGTAGTAGTATTTGGGGATCACAGCATGGCCTGGCATGAGAGACGGGGACTGTGAATGTGTGTGTGTGTGTGTGTGTGTATGTATGTTTGTGTGAACCATCTTCACATAGCAACGTAGAAACCGTCACACAGTAGCGTACGTGTAATGAAGTGAAATTAAATAACTTTTCACACTTATTATATATTTTGGTCACTTCAGGTGTATAATCATACCTCTCTACAAATAGCTGGGATACAAAACTGGTGATGTACCAGCATGAAACAACTCCAGCGGCAATCTTTGTAATCCAAAGTGTATAATTTACTAATAATATAATCTACGTTTTCCTGAATTTGTGGTCCAATGTGAATCTAAATCCTGAAAAACACTGACTGAAAGGAGGGCATGTTGGTGGCATACGCTAGTTGCCCGTTCCCCACAGTACAGCAGCGTGTCTCCCGGAGCTGCACCCTGCATGTGTCTACCCATCAAACATTGGGAGACCGGGACTCCCGGGAGGTTGTAACAGCAGATTGTAACTGCAGCAAATCCATTTGAGGTTATAGACTTTCCTAGACATGGACATTAAAGGTGAAAGAGAAAAAGTAGACTGGTGTTATCCATTATAAGCCAGCCAGTTCAGGAGATGGTAAATCCATACATCACCAGTACAAAGGCACTATGGAGATCCTTATCCTTTCTGCATTTATTTCTGTATTATTATGAATGGACTCTTGACATCTATATCATTGACTGTGTCCCCTCCAAGCAACGGGTGCAGGTGAATGTTGAAGGCCGCCTCTTTACTCATGGATGGAAGAAAGGCTGAGTTCACTTGAATGTAGCGCCCCTGTGAGCCTCGGTCACAGAATATGGTGTATGAATATGTATGATGTGATTTAATGAGAACACGTGTTTCATTGCTACAGGGAAAAAGAAAGCAGGCAGAAGCTCCAAAACAAACCGTATTGGTGTGCCACATCAGATAAGTTGGGTGCATGTGTGCATGTCTGCATTCACAATTTTCCTGCATCATTTGGTTAGTGTGCGTGTGTGTGTGTGTGTGTGTGTGTGTGTGTGTGAGTGTATGTATTCATGTAATTGCTCACCCTCGTTAGAAAGGAATATGATGGGTTGAAGGAGGTCCTGGTATTCTTTGACCTGAGCTTTATTTCCTCTGAACACCCCTGCAACACACACACACACACACACACACACACACACACACACACACACACAGTGTCCATGAGTACATGAATGAAACTCATTCACAACACACTAACAGCTATGTTATATAAATAACAGCTATTTATATAACAGATACTTAGCAGATACAGTGTAGCATTCATATGGAAAATGGTTTATGACAGCCTATCCAATTTTCTCTGCGCTATAAGATCTACACCAACTAGTAAGCAAAATGTCTCCTAAAGGCTCCACTATGTTCACTAGTTTTTGTCTGTTGTGTGGAGCTTCTTCACTGTAAAAACCTGTATGCTGCGCTGGAAACACACCTGATGAGAGCGTCGGGCCGAAGACCCAACAATACACTGAAAGTTACTAATGTACTATTGTGTACTACTAATTATATGTGGATTATTGCAGCTTTAAAGTTAAAGCACTATTGCATGCTTTATGAATGAATTCATTGCTGTTAAGTTATCTGAATTTTAATTATTGACCTTATTTTATAGCTGTTCATCAGTTCAAAAGACAACGTATGGTTAGTGTTTGGGACGTCTGAGAGTTGACATTGGGACTTAAATCAGATTGTTTATTATTCCTACAAATATAAGTGGAGTATGAACCAACATGAGGGTGATTTAGTAATGCTAAAATTCACATTACTGTGAAAAAATATAACCCTTACCTTATTTCTGACCATTCCCTGACGTTCACATGCATATTACACATCACACATCTATTTAAAAAGTCTTTCTTAGTCCTCTAAAACCTGGCAAAAGCACCAAGTCTGTCTTCTATCTTGCCAATGACCCACTTGAGGCATTACAACAGCAGCTATGGGTAGAAAAAAGGCTTACCGTCAATCATCATGTAGATGAAAAATATGGGAAACTCGCACTCGATTCCATCAAAAAGCTGTAGAGAGACAAAGAGAGGAGTCATTATTGCTTTTCCATTTCAGAAAGTGGAGAGAGGCACAGGGACTTCAAAGCAGCGGATGGCTGAACTTTAGTAGAGCTGATGGAAGCGCATGGCACAGGGACGATGTATAGAAGACGTGACATTGTGAATGACAGAACACAGAGGAATAACAATGCTTCCCAGCAAGGCCACTTTCTTTCATGCAAAGTTATGCCGCCTGTTTTGTGAAAGACATTTGAAGGTTTGAGATGTCAGAAAGTTTACAATACAGTGACTAATACATGAGGCATACTGAGAGAAAAGTTTGATCACTGGGATGTTTTAATGAATAGGTAAAGGTTGGGCTGGGGGCCGAACCTTCAACAAAACAAATCTGCTGTTATGTTACCAGACCTGAAAGATACACATCTAACTGTAGCCTGGAAATCCAGAACCAAATCTGAATGATTAAGGGTCTGGCATGGAGTAATCAAACACAACGACACACGGGGTGACGTATCCAGAGAACCCTTTGGCTTCACAATAGATATTTGGCAGTCCTGTGTTTCCTTGTGTCTGACCCCTCCCTCGGTCAGTCTGCTGTTTCCTCTTTCTCTATTCCTCAGACAATGCTTCTTTTAACCGGCCCAGCCATGATGATGGTGTGAAAAACTCCATCGCTACCTTGTTAGCCAGTTCCTGAAGGGACGTATGTGTGCAGTCCCTTGAAGGTTGTTACATTCCAAACCCTGATATCACATCTTTATTCCAGCGACTCGCCGGCCCAAAGATGCAAGGCTGGATGCGTAGATAGAACACGCATCACACGTGCGTGTGTGTGTTTAGTGTCACATGCATACACAAAACCTTCATTTGGTCATAATTCACATGAGGAGAAGACAGTGAAGTGAATCACAGCCTTATTAATTCAATCTCATCTTATTTATGCTCACCTTAAGAGAATCAACACACACTGTAGATGTTTTAGCAGCTCTACATTTACAGGATGACTCTTTTCTTAGTCACCAACTTTGTACAAACATTACAAATCATCAAGATCAAACAAGTTGCAGATTTCTTTAGCTTCTCTAAATTCTATCATTAATGTGTGTGCGTGTGTGCTTTAGACCATAAAATGCCACTATGTGTCCCTAATCTTTTTCATTAATCTCCACACTGATGGAAGATACAATAGATTACATCTTAATGCAATAACAAATGGCTGGTATGGGTCTGGCACACACTATACAATATGTGGGAGCTGCGTTCACCCTCACCGAGCAGATTCTACTGTCTGCAGACCTAAAGTGTGCTACTTACAATTGTTCACGTCGGCACCCAGTGATTGTGCAGGTAAATATGGCTTCACACTGCGTTACAGCAGAGATGAGAAGCTATAGCAGCTATCAGGGGAGGGAGTGAGGGATGTAAAATGAAAAGAAAAAAACGTGCATATGGAGAAACAGAAGAAGAGGAAGATTTATGTGGAGTGAGGTGGAGAGAGCTAAGGCAGTCGCCCAGTGAGGCCTGTGCTTCTCGGCCTGTTGAGGCTGTAGACAGGAGGGATCCCTGGTGTGCTGTGCTTGAGCGGCTCGACTGATTGGTAAAACTGTCTATCACACAGGCTGCTGCTCTCTGTCAATGTAAACAGACGTCTGCCCTGCTGTGAATTCTCTCTTAAACACCAACAACAACTTCACTCCATGTCTTCTGCAGGGAGACCCCGGTCTACCAGACATTTCATGTGTGTGTGTGTGTGTGTGTGTGTGTGTCTGTGTGTGAGGGCTCATGACTGAAAGGAGAATAGGATTTGACTTTTGAGTAATGTACTGTTTGTAATGTTGTTACATGTGTACATTTGGCAAGTGCACAATTTCTAACATGAAAATTTGTAATTTTGTGTTAATATTTACTGCCTTGTTTAAAGTGCTCATATTATGCTTTTTCACCAGAAACCACTGTTCACAAACTGCTCCAAACAGCTCTGTTGTAGTCCAGCCTTTACTTCAGAGGCAAACGTGCGTCACTTTGTAACATGTTGTAGTGCTCACCTAGCTGCTAATGTAGCACCACCTCACACTCTGCTTCTGACTGGCTAGTAGTCCTTACCTAGGTACTGTCAGGACCCTCATACTCTGCTTCTGACTGGCTAGTAG
>NC_048407.1:1279687-1294042 GCF_013103735.1 Etheostoma cragini
TCTGCTCCTGACTGGCTAGTAGTCCTTACTTAGGTACGGTCAGGGCCTCACACTCTGCTCCTGACTGGCTAGTAGTCCTTACCTAGGTACGGTCAGGGCCCTCATACTCTGCTCTTGACTGGCTAGTAGTCCTTACCTAGGTACGGTCAGGACCCTCATACTCTGCTCCTGACTGGCTAGTAGTCCTTACCTAGGTACGGTCAGGGCCCTCATACTTTGCTCCTGACTGGCTAGTAGTCCTTACCTAGGTACGGTCAGGGCCCTCATACTCTGCTTCTGACTGGCTAGTAGTCAGAAGTAGTAGTAGTAGATGTTTCACTCTGTAGTTGAAACAGAGAGCTCAACACACAGGGTGAAAGGAGAAGCTGCATCAATGAGCAGTAAAATGAAAATGAAACCATGTAAACCTATTCTGATACGACCTCTAAATACAACCTGAAAACTAGCATAGTATCAGAACTTTAATATAACACCTGGCACAGTTTCCTCTTATAGAACTGCATTCTTATAACTTGCTGTATTTGTTGATGTGGCAGCAAATATATTACTGTTGGTACATTAGAGGCAAGGCGGATGGCAGCAGGATTGATCAGGAGATACATTTATTTCACTTAGCTGGAATCGTCTTCCACTACAAATCTGCCTGCCTGCCGGTAGGACTGAGGGCGGGTTGGAGCCTGAAGGAACTGAGGAATTAAAAACTCTTTGCTAATTCCTTGCCTCAGGGTCTTTGTATCGTATTAGCTGCAGGATGAAAGAAAGCTTGTTGCAAAGCAGTCTAAGTGGTTAAGAGTTGGTGCTCCCTCGAGTGCCCTCTATCACATATCAAGCAAGCACTCCCAATGTCTATGCAGTTTTTGTTTTGCCTTCCTTTCTGCAAATAAAAGAACAGCTAAAAGCAATCTTTTGATAAAGTGATATTGTTCCAACCCTTCACAGCAGATGTAAAAGCTGTGAGCAGCAATCTGTCAAGTCCTGCTGAAAAAACTGTTTTCTGCCAGCAACAAAGCCTTCAAATCCATATATATATGTATATATGTGTATATATATATATATACATACACACATATTATTTAGCAATGTCTTCTGTAAATTATTCAGCAATATTTTCTTTGTAAAAGGCAATATACAGTAGATATAAGTTACACCAGCAATACTGTTGGAAGCAGCACAACAAGCCATAAAACAATACACTGGCATATCACAAAGTTGATATCACAAAGATGTTAGCATAAGAGTTGCTTATTTACATATTATGTAGATATTGAACAACATAAGCATTCTAATATAAAATATACGCCTCTTTTGCTAGGGTTACATTAAACCTTCAAAATGTCCATATATTATGAACATATATATATATATTCATTATATGAACAGCATTTCTTTAACCAATTTATAATATGAATAGGAAAGTTAGTTATAATAATAATAGTAATATAAATTGCTAGTTGTAATAAAGGGAGAGTACATTTGGTTTTCACAACATCACGCCCATCAACAAAACTCTAAAACAAAAGGTTGTTCCTGCCCGGGCTTTAACTTCTGGATTTTCAGCAGAGTTGCTACAACGGACGCCATGGCGTTGCACTCTTCTTTTTCCTTCGCCGTTACGGAACTACAACTCTAGCGCCTTAACGGCCTCAACGTCATCTTACTCAGCCACGAATATACCGCGAACCCAGACGCAGTACTGAAGGGAAATGAATATTGAACGGATATAATCAAGTTGTGTTAGAGTCAGCGCCAATTTAGTTGTTTTTTGACACTCTAACCGGTGACTTTAGTCGGCCTTTATGGCAACCTTATTTTGGGAAAGACTCCAACTTCAAATCTATGAACTCTGTATGGAGGACTAGAATCCCTGTACTTCTCTGTGAATCTGTAGCACAACATGTGAGTGTGAATGACCCCCCCCACAGAAGAACTGATGACACCTCTTGGATGAGAGGTGAAACATCATCTCGACCAAACACAAACTCCTGTCACCTCTGACTTATGATAGCAGATCACGGCTGTTCTCTCCATCTGCCTCTCTGAGCTCATTAAATCTGGATGTTAGTTCTGCCGCTAATGCAATGATATGTTTAGCATTAAAGGTCCTTCCTCCGATTCACTCATCGTATGCTCACTGAGCTATTTGGCTGGGATCACACGGGATTCAGAAAAGGAAAATCAATGCACTGTCATTCACATCCATATGTATGCATGAGCACACCTACTCACAGGGACTCACTCACACGCACAAACACACTACCATTGGGGGTGAAACACCTGGGGGATTAAAACACTTGAAATGAGAGAGGCTAAGTCAGACAGATTTCTGAGCATTATCATAAAAGGATAATACCTTTACAGGCTTAACAATTTCAGAAACTTTTCAAATGTCACACTCAAGCACTTTCAACTTGCACTATTTCAGGTGTTATGCACTGCCAACCGTTGGCCCGCTGCCTTTTCCTCTGCAGTAAGTGGTTGCCTAAAGTAAACTCTGGGTACAATTTTCAAACATGATATCCTTTGACATGGTTTAACTCAAATTGTGATTGAGATACCTTTGTATCTCAGTATGAATGCTGTGTTTTATTTGTTTGTAAGTCTCCATCACCTCAAGTTCAAACGACTGTCTGTAAAGTTGGTGGTGTAGCAGGCTATTCTCTGTAGTGGAAGAGGGGAGTTCCCCAGGGATATACCCTGGATCCTTTACTGTTTGTTATGCTGTCTTTGAGCATATTATCCAAGGATTAAATATTTATTCCAACTGCTACGCTAATGGCACTCAGCTGTGTCTTGCAAAAATTTGGGAAGATAAGTAACATATTCTGTTTTTTTGTATGTCTGTCTGATATGATAACATGCTGGAGCACTCTAACCCACCCAGGTCTAGTCTGGGAGGCCTGTTGTCTAAAATTAAAATTTGGAGGATTTAACTTAAGCATTAAAGAAAGAAAAACAGTGAAAAATAACAAAAGAAGGAACAAAGATGAAGAAAAAGTAATGATGTCCTTTAGGTGTCCTACCACACCCACCTTCATTTCAGCAGGTTTGTAGTAGCGGCGATTCTTGTCTTCGTTGGTGGTGCGGTAGCCGTCACGGAGGAAACGTTTGAAGCCGTATTTGCCCCGGAGCTTGCGGACAATCTTGTCCAGCGTCTGACTGTAGAGGGCATCGTCATCTACTGCAAACGCAGGGTAGCTGATGGTTGGAAGCAAGGCTGCATCTGTGTTCTGCCAGGGAGAAAAGATTTCATTTACACTAATAACAATCCCCCGACCACAACTTATTTATGTAGTTTTGGTTTATCACTGAAATGAAACTCTCTTCCACTATGATTGGTTTTTGTTTGTTTTACAGTGTATGAGTTACTACAAGACAAATGTTTAATAGGTTTAATTCATATGACCATGACTAAGCTGAGTTATTGTAACTTATGCATGCAAGCAGTAAAGTTAACATAATGTACTTAAATTACAATACATACGTTAGTACTTAATGTACGTACATAACTTAATGTAAATTGCAAACAACAAACTAACTCGTTTGAACCAAAACCATAATCTTTTAACAGACAGTAGTTAAAACTTAAGTACTTAAAACATCAACCCCGTTTTTACGTGTTTAAACTGACCGGTACCTGTTAACGGTACGAGGATGTGTTGAAACAAACGCTTCCCTCAAAACGTCATTAAGATGCAGTTAAGTTGAATGGGAATGTAATTTTTATGAGACAGGGTTGATTTAGCACAGGCTAAATCTTTATGTACTAAAGGGTCATAAATTAGACAGTTGTAGATGTCCTTTACCATCTTAACAGTGAAAGCTCCTGGCTGGGAACAGCACACCATAGCAGCCGGAGTTTTTATTTATTTATTATCAAGGACTGTCTGAATTGGAACAATCCTTGGGAATTAATATTGCTATCAGGCTTGACAAACCTTTTTTTATGGGCATCTAATTCTCTCAATTCATTTTTTGTTTGGTTTACTCTACTAAGCAGTGGAAACGGAAGATATTAGGCCATTTCAGTCATGAATATTTAAGGTTTATTAATAGACAACATAGCTTCCAAAAATAAATTACTTGCTTTCCACATGTTGGTCTCTCGCTCCCTACTGCTCTCTTCCAGCTCCTTAAAGTTAATCTCACACAGCTATAATGTCACTCTGGTCGTTGTGATCATTTAAGTGTCTGCAATCAGTGGAGTGGAGAGAAGGGAATGGTTTGGCTCTTGCTTTTTTCTCTCAACCTACCACTTATTTCTTTCAGCCCTTCCTTTTTTTAGCTTTACTTCCCTCTAGCGCTGCAGCCCCCTCTCACTTCCTTTGTTTCTTATCAAGGCTGAACCTACAATAGCACGGGTATGGGCAGTTATCGGCTGCACCATGGGGGACATTTTTGAATAAAAGATATCCACTGACATATTGAAGTGGGTATGTAGTTTATTAATTCCTTTATTTGGATCCACATTAATTGCTAACAATGTAGCATTGACTCTCCCTGTGGTATACATGTTTGATGTGTACAATTACAATTTTATGGAAGATTTTGGAATATGTTTGGAGGGCCTCTAATTTATTTTAGTCTTTGTGATTGGTAGAGATTCTGCCCACAGCGGCTCCTCTTAGTCAGAAAAACAGCTGTTTCATCAATTTGAGCTACTTTGGATGTTTTTCTAAAATCTACAACGGATCAACCCTCCCCTTTTACATCCTCTTATGCTTTATTCTGTACGTTTTTTTTCAGTTATTTGTAGGGTGAATTTAGTACTCGTATAGATAGATGAACTCACGTGTGAGCGGGACTCTCGGGGCAGTAGGGAGCACAGGGTTTGTCTGTTCCTGTTGTGGGCGTCCAGATCCACAAATATCACGGACCAGGAACAGCCCTGCAGGAAAGAGAAAAAAGAATTAAGGCTCACTTTAACGCTCCCTTCATCACACCTGTGCACATCAAAACACACTCACATACACTTTCGTTGTAAAACCCGGCTGATATGTTAGGGTTGCACATGTTTTTGACGTACAGTGCTTGAACAACAGCTAGTCAAGAGTCTTTCTATCACTTCAAAAGTCCTCACGTACAAAACCCAAGGGCTGCTACTACAACGCAGTGTGTTCATCCAGTGCACTTAAACACCTCGGGGACAAAGAGGAGGGGCAGTTTATACTTTTACTTAGTAAAGGAAGTGATCAAACTGGCATTATGGTTCTATAAAACAGGTCCAGTCCACTTCACCCATCCATCAGCAGCACTTACATTAAACCAACTGAGTCACTCCTGCAACCTGCTAAGCAGTTTCTTATGCAACTTAAATGCATTATGTATGAATATTGCCAGTCTACTTTTTTTTTTTACCTCCAACACAGTTCCAGCCAGGGCTTTTAGTTAAATCAGCAAGCTTTCCTGTCACAATTTGCACGGCTTGGGTTGCTGGCCCCCAATGTAGGCAGATGTAGGGTCTGACCTGGGCGCTGCATACTGACTCAGTGGTGGGAAAGGTAAAGCAGAGACTGTTTCACAGGACACTTTTGAGGTGTATTCCTGTCATCCCCTCACATACTGAGCGGTTTCTACTCCTGCAGCATTGAGAGCGCCCTGATGGGGAACACCACAAAACCACACCAAACAGGACCTCAAGGCCCTGCAAGGAGTGGTTCGTTCAGCTGAACATACAACAGGCGGTAGAGCTGCAGTCGTGCCTTAAAAGTTAGGCACAACAAGGCCAGACAAGACCCAACAAGCCCCAACAAGACCCGACAAGGCCCAACGAGGCCAGACCCAACAGAATTCAGAAGTATATTTTGATTGACAGCTTTGTAAAAGCCTGAACCCGTTTATAGCCCGACATTATTCAAATGTGCGCACGCACACAAGACCAAAAATAAGACCGAACCCGTCTGGTCCTGTCAGATCCCATCGGGTCCCCATTGACCAGATACTCCAAACCCCAGCAATCAGAGTAGAGAGGCCAATATCCAATATCTGCTATTGTAATGGTTTTTGTAGTTGAACTTGTACATGCTTAAAGTCTTTGTGAATCAAAAACACCCAAAAAACACCATGGAATAAGATCACATGTATCACACTGGAAACAGTTATTTTATATTTTATATTATGGCAATATTCAGATTTGGAAATAAAACAAACATGTTACCAACAATATTGTATCTTTAATGGACAATTCAACTGATTGATTGTGCATTAAAACATTGGTCTTCAACGTTTTTTATCATTCTTTTTGTGAACATTTAACACAGGCCACGTGCCAAGACTCCTGCCTGATAAGGTTCCAAAAACTGCAGTGCACTCTGGGTATTCCTTTGGTCTGTAATTCAGCTAGGGGCAATAGATGCTTAAACAGATGCAAGATATTAAAAACCTAAATGTGCTCAAGCAATAGAGAGAGAAAACCATTAAAGGAATAAATTAAAGTGTTGTGGAGAGAGATTAGAAAACTATGACGTTTAATGAAATAACTGCCAATTTAAAAATTCTGTAATATTTTGAAGAATGTATTTTTATTCTCCATCTCTACTTTTCCATGCCACCACACTTACCCCTTCCACCTAGCGCTCATCCGTCTGTAATGAAAATGTGATTGTATAATATGAGTCAATTACAGGTTACTGTAGTCTATGCCAGAGAGCCATAAATGTCACTACTATTATTATGTGTTGCTAATAAACGTTGACAGGATGTAGATTATATAATACCCCTTTCCAAGATCATAATGTACATCAACTTGACATCTCTTTCCGTGCATTATTTAAACTGAAAGATTTATGTCAGCATAGGAAAGTACCCTCTCTTCCACATACATACATGGGGTGGGTGGGCAGGCCTGCTGTTCAATGTGTGTGAATTAGGTAAAATAAAACTTAGAAGTTAAGTGGAACCTGTAAGGTTTTGATTGTCCAGCCGTGGGTACACAGCTTGGTCTTTAAAGGGGGAAAGGATCGTCTTCTTGGCGAGATCAGTTTTATCTGCAGTTTCATTTGTCACACCGAGGAGAAGACGCTGTCTTTGCATTTGTTATTTGATTCGGAGGGGTCGTGAAAAAACCAACAGGCCTGTTCATTCATCTAGTACAAAGGCTAAATGTGACACACACCCACAAGAGTCTGCAGCTGGTGTAAATTGTGATAGCGGAGTTCAGAAAGCACTAAATGTTCCGGTTGAGAGGGTTGGGGGAGTTGCATTTGGTGTTGGAAGGATGAGAGCAAGCGGGTAAATCAAGAAAGATAGAGATCATTAATACGCAACTGGCTGGCTTGTAGCACTTCCATTCCCACAGATGGAGGTGAGACACCTGCATGAAGCTGCCCCACCCATGTCAACCATGTCTTCCAAAATTGATTAAAAACACTGCTATTCATTTGTGCTACGTTAGTGCTGTAAAAGTTATTGATTGTGCTGTTAAGGATTAAAGTAATTCAATTTTCATTTTCTGGCCAGTGATTCCACCCAGCCCCCAATATTTGTCCAAACCTCCCCAAAATCAATCGTTTGTGCTGATGAGTGCTATTTAAAAAAAACATTTGTGCTATGTTTCTTTAAGCTATTACGCTTAATTACACACATGACCTCACCCCAACCTCCATTAATGTCCAAATCTCCATAAAAAGCACAAATAGGAGCCATGTAACAGACTGATAACATCAACACCGAAGTATCACAAATGTATTTTCAACAGCACATATCAGCAAACGTAGCACAAACACTTGAGACCATTATGGGGAGATTTGGACCAATATGTGGGGCTGGATCACGTCAAAGGCCAGGAAAAGAAAAGTTGAATTACTTAAATTCCTTAACAGCAAAAACAATGTTTTTTACAGCACAAACTGGCACAAACGAACAGCAGCGTTTTTAATCATTTTTGGATGACATGGGGGGCCAGCTTCACGCAGGTTCAAGACCCTGGATGAGACACCCAGAGTTAGAGAGGCCCCACACAGCATGGATAAATGCTAAAGCAGCTAACTCTAAAAATTGATTCTTTCACCAAGCTGAGCTTGATGACATCCATTTGCAGGCACAGTTAAACCCTTCATCTTGTAGCTGATCAGGAGAGAAAAACAAACAGACTTTAATATACACTCTTCCTGACAGCCCTGTATGTAATAATCCTCAGGTGCAATAGGTATTCGGAGAACCAAGAAGAAAAGAGAATAAGGAAGAAGGCTTGCTAAGTTCAGGGCTTCATCTCCTGATCCATTAGCAGATGGAATTAATTTCCCTGGTTGTCCTTTCCTCCACTCAGGCAAAAAAATAGAAACAAGTGTACTGATGGACACTGTAAGGGAGATTTGGAGAGAAACCAGGATCAAACAACAACTGTGGCCATTGAGTCTACTGAGCCAAACACAAACATGTGGTTTGTCATAAATTCAGATCCTGACGCAGGTAAGTCTTTACACAGGATGCAAACATCAAGCATATCTTTCTGATGCATTGAGCTGTGATGGGCCTCTGCAGATCTGAATCCGGAAAAAGGCTGTCCATCTATCATGTGATCTTGTGCCATGGGACAGGATTAGACATGAGACAAACATATGTGTCTGGGATTCGTAGGAGAAGGAGGAAATGTGCAAGGAGTGGGAGAATCCTTCAAATACCTGGTTTCCAAACAGATTGAATCCATTGATGGCCTCCAGAGCAGCTTTAGCCAGGCCCACGGAGCTGCAGGAGAAACAAACAGACACACAACAAGCAGAGGTCAATGGCAGTGGTGCCCCAAAGGACAGATTTGCAATAATGCATATAATAAGAGTGACAGCATATGTGGTTCTGTGATAGAAACCATGGCGTCTTTCAATTGTTAGCCCCCCCCCAAAAAACCTTCAGAATAGCACTTAAAAAAGCAATATATAATATCTTTGCTGTACTGTCATTAAATGTTGAAGAAACATGCTAAGTTGAAATACTTTCTTCTCTGACAACAATGCTGAAGCCAGTATGTTTTCCTTTGATATTTCCACTCCGGTCCAGGACGTCTGTCAGTGTTTTGGTCACAAACACAGCGTGCCTCAGCAACGGAAGCAGCACCCGAAAGAACTGGATCAACAAAAACAGATTCTGCCCGTCCGAAAAAACGTAGGCATCTAGCATGGCCAGACACAAAACACGGGTAAATATCGGCAATGCACATGAAAGATGGAGGCAGCATGGGGCTTTTTAAGTAATTTCAACATTTGGGTACTCACATTGAATTATTATAGAGTAATCGAGTTAGACAGTTTGGCAAAACAACCGTAAAGCCTAATTAAAGTTCTTTATAGCTCGCTCTGTATTGTAAGGTATGGTATGTTATGGAATATTCTCGTAGCTGGATTCCCACTTTATTACAAACTGACACTCATCCATAATGTGTAATGTACAGTTTATATGGTCAAGCTGCTATAGTAAATGATATTACAGATACATTGCAACAACACAAATTTGTATTCATCTATGCATAAACTTAGAAAAGGTTCTCTTTATGGAAGAATGGGTATATGTTTCTTTCATTTTTATTGTTATGATTCCAACCCTTTTTTAACCCTTGTATGATGTCTGGGTCAAACTGACCCATTTAAAAAAAAAAATTTAAATAAGAAGAAAAATGGTATAAGTGAAATTGTTTCTACCTGAAATCAACGGCTTACCTTATTTTCTGTGATAAACATTCCTGACACAATTCAGTAAATTATTCTGGATATGCGCACTTATGTTTTTTCCATAGTGGATTTTTAACAAGAATTAACATTTTGGCCTTTAATTGGTAAGAAATTTGACAGGAAAGGGAAGAGACATGCAGCAACAGGCCGCAAGCTGGATTTAAACCCTCTGCGCTGCGGTAAGGACTGATTTTGGTACATGGGGGCCAAGCTACCATTTAACTCATATTATACGGGGTCTGGAAAGTAGTAAGGCCAGCAGTTGGTGAACCTGAATAGGCAACATGTAGCTAAAAGTGACCATGTCAGCGTTCCTGACCTGGGAACCCGCATGAGCGCCGAGTCTGGTGATGAGGGGCCGGAGGAAGACCACTGTCTCCAGAATTTAGAATTTGGACTGCAGTACCCATTTTAAAATCTGGCAGTCAGTATTAAATATTGGTCCTTTAAACTGCTATTTTAGGATTCAATAAAGATGAAGGGTCCCCAGATTGAGGTTTACTTCAGATAATGGATCTTTTTAATAAACGTGTCCTAAATTCCACACTGGCTGGCTACTAGGATGCAGACTTAGAATGAATCAATTTCACTGTCATTTTAATTCCCTTTTTACCCGGCCAAGATTTCCCTAGAAAAGAAAATGAGGCGGGGGAAAGATTGCAAGGGAACTTGGCATTGACTGCTGGTAGATCTGCTGACATATGAAAATGCATTCAATACCATTAGTGAAGGCTGAATCAGTGCTTAAAATACAGAGCATGGCTGGCTAATTCAGCCAGGAAAAGAGCTCTGCTCAAACTAGGTCTGAGAAATACACACACACACACACACACACACACACACACACACACACACACACACACACACACACACACACACACACAATATTTGTAAGTAGACGGTTGCTCCATATGCAGTTGTTGCACTGCTTCAGTTGACAGTTGGAGATAAAGATTCTCATGATGAAAATGTTACCGTAGACTTTTAGTCCATGGGCTCATACTGTAGCCTGCACAACAACATTCTCTCACTCTTACAGTATACATACATTAATATACAAGCACCTTCTCTTGCGACCAACGTTTCATTCTCTACCAGATAATCAGCAACATGCTAAATAGTTTTAAGCTCCAGAAAATGTAAAAATGTAATCATGAATGAGAGATAACAATGACATATTTATGAACTTATGAGCACAGTTCTATACTTATATATTTTTTAATGTCCCCATGTTTAACTCATCACTTTAAATAAAATCCTCCAGTCTAAAATTTCACTGGTTGTGATGATAAACATGAGGCAGAAGCAATCATTTGATTTGATATGGATATATGAATACTCTGCCAAAATGAACACATCCTTTCCCGTTCATTTCCACTGAGTGTGCCCACTGGCACTCTTGGACTAGAAGTGACTGCTCAATTTGATCATTTACACAGATCTTGTTTACATGGAACAATTTTTTTTTTTAAATCTGCCCCTGCGAGAGTTCACTGTGTACAGAATGTAAATGACGCAACAACATATATAAGCTAGCTCACTATTTTGGCAATCAAAAGCCTGACCTCAAGGGGAGGAAACACAAGAAACGCAAGACACAGGGCTTCTACACTACATTCAATGAGTTATCTTTTCTCGAGGGTATCTTGGCAAGCTACTGCCAACAGCCTTGGACTGTTAGAGAAAGAATAAAAACATGCTGTGCAGAGATAAGAAATGGTAGAAATTGAGGATCTTTATCAAGACACTAAGGGAGGAGAGGGAGGCTTGTTCAACCTTGAATGATAAATCAGTTAGGAGAACGTAACCAAAAAGCTCGCTGGCTAAGGACAGGGCTGGTGTTTTAACATGTGGCGCAGTCCTTGCCAAACCTAACGCACCACTCGGATGAAGATACAGCTGACCAAGTAGTCTTGCATTGCAAGACCTTCCTCCACAGCGCTGCCCAGGAGGGTCTGGCTATTATTAATTTCATATTTTTTGAATAGGGACAGAGGCTCAGAAATGTGTGCTACACATCTCCAATGTACAGCATCACAGCATGTGTAGCTGTTGCTAATTTCCAATGGCCGTCCCTAGAAGGGCTGTTAAGGCCCTGACCCCCCGACCCGATAATCGGCCGTCGGACACTCTGGTGGGGTCCGTGACTCAAGTCAGATTGGTGTGTTCGGGGCCGTTGTCCGCCGGAGGAGCCATCGGCCGTCCTCTTAGCCGATTTGACTTGTTGAATCGGAGGGCGGGCAGTCGGACTTAATGACCAATCTGATTGGTGGAGGACAAGCCCTTGACTAGCGAATCAGTGCTAAATCTCAAATTGCTTCCTCCCTTCCAATTATTTCACAGATCAAATTTGATTAAATTCAGCTTAAATACAAGACATAAGAGATAGCGCTAAAATAAAAATAATAATAATGTGGAGGCATAACTTCACAACGTTACCTGTTCACTTCATTTTTATGCATTTGGTGTGTTGGTGGATGTCGACTTAAAGCCCTGCACATACTCCTTCAAAAATGAAAATGACTACTCCTTATACGCAGATTTCCTTTCCGTTGTCAATACCTATAAAGACATCAAATATTTATGGTAGGTCTATGTTTATGAATGCTTACAGTAACTCAAGTTCAATACAAGTACAATTTAAAAAGATAAAATCCCAAAGTCTTCCAAGCCTTCTGTTGTGTCCAGTGTGGCCCTTTAACACTGGTCTGCTGGAAATGTTCAGACATGGCAAACAAGAGTGGAATGGCCAACCATTTCATCAATCAGAACATCTTTAAGGCCAGGAGACCACACCTCTACCACTGCTTGACTCTCTGGCGCTTTCATACCACCTGCAACTTCCTGTGTTTCTATTAGATCCCTTCCTTCACCTTTAACTCACGCTATTTCTTTCTTCTTCGCCACGGTTTCCTTCCATTATATCCTCTTTCATTCCATCTCTTCCTCTCTCCATAGTTCAATATAAAGCACTATTATATTATCCCATCATCCCTGGCCATGGCTGCTGGGTCTCTGTTAGGTCCCAGATGCATTAGCAGTCTGCTGCCGTTGGTACTGATAGTTTACTCCGGTTTATTTTTTGAAGATAATGTAAAATAGAAACAGGTAGTTTTTGCATTTTGCACCACTGATTCATGGTTATTACACAGAAAGTACCAGACGTGGTTCCAGGTAAGAAGTCACAAGATTAAAACATATAAATTGTAAAGTATTACCTTGAAACAAAAGAGAAATATTTGGAACATGAAGGGTGGATACATTTCAGCATTATAATATGGTAATTACCAATTTGAAATTCCATAAGTTTTATATAATTTAGAAGGTATTACGCTGATAGTAGCCTAAAATACTGTGAGAACAACAACATATTTTACCCCATTACCATCATGTTATCACAATGTCAATATAACTATATTACCACTACCCACATTTACATGTGTTATCATCAAACCCATTCCTAGTTATTACCTTGGTAAATGCATGCCATTACATCTGTTACCTTCACTTCACCTTATTACCCCAGTATTCAATCTTATTACTGTGATTATTTCCCAATTATTTATTTGGTAAGTACAAGTTATTACCTATATATTACCTTTTTATTATCACACTGTTACCCTAATATTACAATTTTTTCACCGTGGTGGATATTAGCATGTAGCCTATTCCCTTGACAACAACCTGTAAATACCCCCATTTGAGCTAAGTTTACAGTACATTTATTCCTTTGACTGACCTGGAGTGCAGCTCTGTGCTGCCGTTGTTGTATTTGCTGCCTCTCTCCCACATGCCGTAGTCAGGCACCCTGTAGGCTCGTTCCACACAGAAAACCAGGTTCTGGATGAAGGAAACCTGCACACAGAAAACACGTCCAGCACAGGGAGGCATGGGCCCTTCTGGAAGCAATACACCCGCACACATTCACAGTCTCTTAAAATGGTTTTTTAAAGTAATTGTTCATTTCTTACAGTCTACTGTAACTTTTATTCTTGTATTTCATATATGTGTCTTATTAAATTTTAGCAGTTGTTATAATTTTCAATGTTTATTTTCTCTTAGTGCATTATGTAATGCACTTTCAATTGCCTTGTTGCTGAAATGTGCTACACAAATAAAGCTGCCTTGACATGCCTTTATTCCACATACAGACACACACGCATGCCCTCATAATTCCAGGGCTGCAAGTGGTAAACATACTTAGACGCACACACACTTACACACACATACGTACATATATACAGTAATGAGGGACCTATGGTATTGAATTGGGGTGAGGTGCGTAACTCTCCCTGTCCCTGCAGCTACAGACATGATGTAATTAATTATTAAGTGTGGCAGCATGTGAGGCTATGGCTTCTTTGGCTTGTCATCCACCAATGACACGCCACTGAATGGACACACACCGCAACATTCATTTATAGCGCAGTTTGTATTATGAGCGCTTTCATTACAGACTCTAAAAAATCCTCTGCAGTGTCCTTGATTTCATCACCAAACGAAACGATGGCCTCCTGGTTTTATAATAATTAGCAGAGTTAGGCAGTTTCTCGTATCTATCACCTGTCCCCAAAGAGCTGCAGAGACCCTGCGTCTAAAAGCTAAGAGGGAGAGATATAAAATGTCCGATGACTTAAAGGTGTTGAATCATTAAAAAAGTGGCAGTTTGTGTGTGTGTGTGTGTGTGGGGGGGGGG
>NC_048407.1:1294142-1331392 GCF_013103735.1 Etheostoma cragini
CTCACACTGTGGGAAATGCATACACCTGTATACTGTGAAAAAACACAAACTGTGATACACACAGGCTAATGAGATGCCCCTTTTCATACCGCATGAGACTGAAAATGGCATCTGGTAGGAGGTCGATAGTGCATCTTCTCAGAGGACACGCAGCAGCCTTTCTATACCGCCTACTTAAAAAAGAGCACTGCAATGCAGCTTAGACAAGTAATTGCCAATGGACATCCCGAGCAGTGACTGAGCTGTCAACTAACTAATCACATGTCATACATGACACCGTAACAAGGTGATTAGTCCAAATGAAATGCTTTTCAAACAGCGTTCAGAGAACACATCCCAAGTCCTTTTACTCACCGGATCTGATGTTAGTTAATAGAAGCATGGGGGGGGGTCTGCATCAGTTTGAATTATGCAACCTAATAAGCAGTGTTTAAACATGCATATTTAGCCTGCTGTGCATACAAGACTGCCCTCATAACAAAAGTTGCATTGTCAATTTGTTTGCCTTCACGAGTGAGAATTGGAGAAAAATGAGAGGTTATTAGGGAGGTTTTTATGTAAACAAAGTGAAGACTCCACGCACTAATTAGTTAGTGGCAAAGTATATTTACGATGTCCTTAGTTTTTTTCCAGTAAACAAATAGATTCCGTTACCCGCGGCACAAATTCCACCGCTCTGTGGCGGTAAGTAAAGCTCAGAATGAGCACACTATAAAAACTAACAGAATTAATGAAGTTCCAACAGCTCCTCCGGGCCACACCACAAACAGCACAGTGTATAAACTTAACGGCCAAGTTGCCTTGTTGTTTTATTAAAAGACAAACATAAAAAATGACACGGGAAAGATACATCAAACTCTGATGAAATACATTGAAAGTTGCTTTTCAGTAATAGCTTGGGTTGGTGTGCTGCCAAATAAGACGTTACCGGTTCGATTCCCTCGAGGACATTTAAGCCTCCACAATGGAATCCTCTAAACGTTTTCCTGTTGAGAGTCAATTGAGCGGCTCAGCAAAAACATAAATGTGAGCCGAGCTATAAAAGTGAGATACTGTGCCCATATCCTGCATTTGTGTCGGCTCTAGGATATCCGTGGGGGATTTAGGGTTCACCTAACTGGCTTTAGGAAGCCCTTGCTCTCACGTTAAAGCATCTGGTGGAATCTAAGGTTGCATCACATAATATAAGTCTTATGAATCGCATCAGGTGCCACAGTTTGTTTTAGAATATAACCCTTAACAACAAGATTTTTTATGTGCATGCATACAAACTCAAAAAGGGCACAACAGTTTAGAGTTGCCTCAAAATATGTTAGCGTACAGCAGGGCTGTCAAAGGGCCACAGTGGAAAATGAGAATCCTAACAGGGGCATAACAGACATGCTTATACTTATTAATCAAAAAAGTCAAATATCTTTGACTGCATTATTGCATGTGTCATATAGTCTTCTCACTTACAGTTTGGTCCTCAGCCATCATAGAAAAAACACCCAAAACGTCGGAAAAGTGACAAAAACTTGGTGGGGCAAAAAGAATCGTGAACATTAATTGACATGCGGGCCGGATCAAAATCTGAATATTTTCAAACTCTGTGAGGGGCCAGATTTGGCCCATGGGCCTCGGGTTTGACACATGTGCCATAGAGTATAACAATGCTGTAAATACGATATCTGTATTGAATTGAAAGGGCTCAAAGATACACGCTGTCCATGAACATTTACTCATTTGCACTAAACATTAAGTGCAGCTGAGACTAAGTTTTGAATTAGATTTGGTTCAGTGAGTTAACCAACTCACTCCAAAAACAAGTTCTAAAAAGTCAGAAATATGTAATATTGACAGAAGCGTTCTGCAAAGGAAACAACATTCTGCATGAGGAAAATGTAGTTTTGATCAGAGTGTATGAGAAAAGAAGTGTTTTTATACTGTCAGGGACTTAAAATGTATACTGATTGCTGCTGGTGGATTAGCCAGAAAAATATCAAACAAATAAACAGGACTGGACGTAAATCCCTAGTTTACCAATATCGATCACCTCGGCAGTCATTCTAGTGTCTTGTTTACCTCATCTGTGTTGTAAATGATCTGCAGACCAGAGCAGATCATCTCCACCAGATACAGCAGAAACAGAGAAACAGCATCGATCTGCAGAAATGACAGGGGGAGGACAGAGAGGATGAGATACCATTAAAGAAAATGACATGTCACTCGTACCCTGTGTGATATTTCCAGATTCGTCAATACAGCTGTCTTTCATTTTCTACATAGCGTAGCGACTGAGACATGAACTTTTGAAGAGCTATTAAGCCTTTGGCATTGGACTGCTGTCGTCAATAACACAATCTGCTTCATGGCAAAGTTGTGGGAGAAGCAATCACAGCCAAGGACTTAATGTGTATACAGTGTTTAACATCTATACAGCTGGGGTGATTTATGAACTTTTCTTTGTCACAACGTCGTCATTTTGATTTTCTATCTTGCTCTCTTGATGCATTAGCCACCCTTCATTAGAAATGCAGTCTCCATCCAAACGTTACACAACAAATTGACCAGCGTCGATATAATTGACAGAGGAATAAGCCGTTTTAGTGCCAGTATAATTCACATCCAGCTCAGAGGACAAGTCAATTATCCAACCGTACATGCATGTTCAGCAGAGACCGGCTGAAAAAATTAAACATGTCTATGTCCATTGGATGCACATATCTATAACACACACTTTGTATATGCACATACTGCATGTAAAAACACAAATTATTTCTTTTAATTTTTCTTTAATTGAGGTTTGCCTCATTTCTGCACTTGTGTGCTGAAAGGCTGACCTGCAGGTGGTGGTAGTCGTTGTAGGAGTGAACCTCGTCACCCGTGTCTACATCAAACACAGAGTGCAGACACTTGGAGGGGCTGGGATCCTGTTTAAACTGCTCCACCTGGCAGAGAGAAACACAGCGACAGAGAGGACCGGATGAAAAGAGAGGTCAAAGCTCAGCAGGGAGGGGGGGATTTATTTCCTCAGCAAAAGGTACAGTATACCACAGTAGCAGCCTTGAACACATTCAACGACACACCATTGGGAACATTGTGTGTTGAGTTCATGCATGGTAATGAACTTCCTAATCTCTGCTGTAATGTCTGTCATGCTCCAATGGCTGCAGTGTTTTTATGGTATATTGAATTGACCTCCTTGCCTACATTTTTTACATCCCACCATTACACCTCAATTGACACTTCAACTCCTTTCACTGCTTGCACTTCACCAGACTCCTCCACTCCTTTCACTATTTTCACTTGAACTGTTATGCTCAACTTTCTCTTTGTTTAAATTTTATCCGCCTACTTTTAATGCTTGCACTTCAACTGATTCCTGAATTCCTTTCTTTCAATGCTCTTGTTTGAGGGGCCACTTCAACTACTTTCAGTGCCTCCACTTCAACTTTTTCTATCATACCCATCAAAAGCTTAGAAAAATCAAATATTAAGGTGGTTTCAAATATTTGCACTGCAATATTTCAGACTTCAGAACATCTAGCCATTTCTAGTAAGCGTTGGGTTCAAACTAACTTTAAGTACGAGGGCCTCCAACGGAACTGTTCTTCTAAGCCTGATTTTAAGGTAATGTTCAGCTTTCCAAAATGCAGGACTACTACTACTGGTCACAAGTTTGGGGTCACTTGGAAACTCCCATTGCACTCCATTCTAGACAGAATACCAGCTGAGATCAGTTGCATTGTGTTTTTAACCAGGGCAGTTTTCAGATTACGTTATGTGCTTACATAATCGCAAAAGGGTTCTCCGATGTTTTCTCAGGTAGTTTTTTAAAATAATATCAGATTGAATGGTTGCTGATAATGGGAAATGTAGATATTGCATTAAAGAACAGCCCCCACCCAGATCAGCTGGTATTCTGTCTATAATGGACTGGAATGGACATTTGGAAGTGACCCCATACTTTTGACCGGTGATGTATCACACATTCTGTTTGAAATCTGTTGTTTGTCTGATAAATTAAACTCTCTGTCCTATGAGCAATAACCCATAAACTGTCCAACAAAACTGAGTCTCTTCTGAAACATAAAGGTCAGATTTAGGGCAGCCAAAATATGACTTGGTTTACAACAAATCCATAAAAACCGAGAACAACACGTAAGTTGCATATTGTGTTCAGTGAAGTCTCGGTCGGCTTTGTGTGTGCTGCACCGACTCGACTGGGCCGCCGTCGCGTAGAGTTATAAATAATTGTCCCTTTGTCCCATTTTCACCTCATTTGTTTCTCTTCTCTACACCTCTTTCGCAGCTCTCTCCATCATCAAGGCCCCCCTCACTGTCCCCATTTTTCTCTCCCTCCCTCCGTCCCTCCCTCGCCTCACTTCTCCCAGCCCTTTCTATTATTCCGTCTCCCTTTTATTTGTTGTCCCTCTTGGTCTCTATCTCTTTTTTTAGAGTCCATGTATTTCTTCTATTTTCTTTCCTCTGGCACACTACCGTCGCCCACCTTGTTCTCTCTCTCGCTCTCTTTCTCACCTAGTCAGGTCATTTTGGAGACCCTCTGTCCCACTTTTACTTAAATTGCTCTACTTCCTGCCATCCCACAGTGACTGCTATGTGAGTTTGCGTGTGTGTGTGTGTGTGTTCTAGTGAGTGAAAGAGCTACCTCTGCAGCAGCTAACAATAGTTACTGCTGTTTATGTTTTGATAAAGCCTACTTCTGTGCAGAGCTCTCTCTGATTCTCGCTCCAGCAGAGCCACGGTGTCAAGTGTCAACTCTCGGGAGATTCTGATTGGCTCCACACTCCAACTCAAATCTCTTGCATCTCATCAAACCAATAACAAAGAACACAGCAATGACATATTATCACCTCATAAACTTAATATGGCGAACTTGTTGCTTATTTACATTCATCTGGAATGTATTTTTGTCCATGTCACAAATGCAAGCCAAACATTCACTCTCCTTTCAGCTCCGTTTTGGTCTCTACCGCCTCCTGAGGAAAATATATATGTGTTTTTTTAGCTGTCAATTGCTCCACTATGTTCACCAGATACTTGCCAACTTTGACTGATATCTATTTGGTGCAGTCCAGGCACCTTACAGTGTCTTTTAGAGCTTTTTTGCTGAAAACAGCGGTCTGCTTCGGCCAAAACAACACTACGAGAGCGGTGAAAAGTAACAGCTGTACAACTGCAACAACGAGTTACACACTGCTAAAAATGCTCCATAGAGCCTTATAATTCTGCAGACAGGTGATCATTTTCTGAGGGTAAGTTATGACAGGAGACACCTTACCTCACACACCACAGTGTAGTTATTTAATACTTTGTTAATATAAAAAGGTTGATTAAAGCAGCTTTAAGTCTCCAGCAGTGAAGAGGTAGACCTAAGTGAAATTACGTTGGAATAGCAAAGATGGTGGAGTTGCTGTGGAAGATGTGTAGATACTGCAAAGCAAGAGGTGATACTACAGGTACAAGTAAGGGGGAGTGAGTGTCATCATATTTAAAAGGTAAAGATATGTATGTTGTCAGAACAGGTGTTTTCTTAAAAATAAGGTTAGGCGTTAGTGGGGTAAACCTACAGTGAACATGTACATGAACAGGTACCCCTGTCTTCAGTGTTATTTATTTTTATGTTTTATTAAAAAAACATAAACATCTAAAAACAGTTAGAATACACTGAAACACAAGGACGCATCGCAGGACCAAAACATTTTTTTTTTTTTTTTTATTAAATCCCGTCTCCAGTGTTGAAGTCCAATGCTTTTGGACGTAAATAAGAGCATTTTACCCCTTGCATCTTCTGGCTTTCTTTGTGTTCACTTTAGAAGATCGTCCGTACACACCACGCCACTACAGTGGGGCCCAGCTGCTGTATTTGCTCTGTGACATTTGCCCAGCAGTGGCCCCGTGTCAGGTCTCCATTAGAAATGCCATGTTCTCGGTAAGTGTTGGAGACAGGGCCGTAACGAACGCTGCTCTGTGTAATTAACTTTGTAAACGCAGCTTTGTAATTAAGACACGGGAAAGCTTTCCCCTAAATTAGGTCGTCAAGGTTGAGGCAAGATAAAAACAGAAAGGCTTTTTAAAGGCACACAATGTAGACGAGGACGTACACACAGACACAGCCAGCTGCGCTTTTAAAAAATGTCATTTGTGAGAAATATAAAAAAGCATAAAAAGAACGTAGACGATTCTGCTTTGGTTATGCAAAATGGCATGTATGGCCATTTTTTATTCACAGTTTAATCATGCACATGCATCAGGTTTGATGGTGTTGATGTGGTGTGAAATTTCCCAAGCGGAGCAAAGGTCTTTGGCAATTAACAGATTGGCAATTATTAAAGCGTTATGAGTCAAACAACCGGCTCCCATTGTAATATGTGATGAAATGAAAGAGGAACCAGATGTGTCCAGTGATCAAGGTCGGTGTGACTTTGATGAATCGGAGCTCAGATATACACCTTTGATCTGTAATACTATGTGTAATTGCGGGTAGTTTTTATGGAAAAATGCAGCGTGAAAGCAAAAGCTGAGTGGAGGCCGGCAAAAAACTCACCTTATCAGCCTGCCTCATGTAGCAGTAGAGGATCCCTCTCATGCACTTGATGGCAGAATGCTCCAGTTCATGGGTTCGCCCCATATCGTCATCAATGCGTCTGCATGGGGGACGGGGACGGGGACGGGGGGGACAGGGAGAACACACAAGTCAACACAAGTCCCTGTGCAGATGGACACTGCCGCACAAACAGACTCTGGTGTGTTTCACCATTTGGTGATTTGGTCATTTTGGGCCATCAGAGCTTTCAATTGAACTGTGGTGGAACCAAACATCCGGCTCTGAGACCTGAAAAGGCGGTTCTCTACCTCTCTACCAAGCTCATAATTCCTTACTTCATTGTGGGCGCGTCACCTAAGCTGCCCAGTGAATTAGTTGCCTGACATTTAATGTGCTTTTATGTTTACTCCTCTTTATTAATTCCAAAGACATCAGTGTGAACTTTAAAAGAACCAGCACTTAAAAGCATAATGTATAATTAATTTCCTTGGTCCTTACAAACTGAAGTCAGCCAAAGGTGTAAAAGCAACCTTAGTCAATGTAAGTAGGGATGGAACTAACAACCTTTTTTTATCATAAACTAGTCTGCCTAAACACATTTAGAAGTGGCTAAACATTAATATGCAATTTGTAAAGACCTAAAAAAAACCTTAGCCTTACACTCACATCTGTATCATCCCAAATTGTGAGCCCAAACAAAAAAAACTGCATAATCCTGCTGAGCAACCCCTCAGAAGTAAACCACATTACATCTGCACTTTCAAACAAAACGAGACTAGCTCGCCCCTCCCTCCTCCTCATCCTGTCCCCTCCCCCTCCCTTCCATGCTTCTGCGCACTAACCCCCCCCCCACCCCCACCCCCCAACTCCCAAATCCTTCTTGTCTGTTATAGGCTGGAACACTGTTAATGTATGCTTCGTGGTGCAGGTGGGCACAGTTTGTAGACCCTGGACTGTCTACAGAGGCCGCGTTTTTACAGTGTGTTCTAGGAACCGGCAGCTAGCAGATAGTGAGACATTAACTATAATATTATATGTGGAGTTTTCTTTTGAGGGGTGCAAATGTTCCTTCCTGGGACTTATTTTGCAGAGCCAGCTTCGCTGCGTCTGGAGCTTAGCACCGCCCAAGACGACTGTGATTGGTTTAAAGAAATGCAAACAACCAACCCCTGAGCATTTGTTCTCCTATCCAGCGGACTAGCCAGACCTTCCTCCGCAGCGCTGTGGAGATAGGTCTGGCAATGAAAGACTATGGTCTTGCATCAGGAAACCATGGCCAGCCCCGCAGATCTCAGATGCACAGTACAAAGGTTATGCTAATAATGACTTTGGGTATGGACAGAGTAAAGCCAAGCCGCTGAGGTGAAACTTCAGAGGTAAACAGTCCATTAGTCTTTGAGAAGTGACCCTCTACATCAAAAGCGATGGCAGGCAGAAGATACAGCGGAACGCAGCTTTTGATCTCCCACTGTCCTGTTTTTAGGACCTTCATTACCGACTACAAGGCTTCAACACTGTTATATGCATGAGGGGATCCAGCACTGGCCAGGGGTTACAGTAACACACCCAGCTCTTCACATTTTATGACAATTAATCAGCAAAATGCAGTGGGTGTCAGAAAGGTTTGACCACTACTAGTCTCACATTGCCAGACATATCTCCACAGCGCCGCGTGGACATCTACAAGACAATATGAGGGACGCATCTTAGTCCTAGAAGGCTACAACCCACTCAACATTCAAAAAATATATACATATAATAACATATCAAATGTAACAAAATAAAGAATAAAATGTGACTGGGCAACGTGATAGATAAAACTCATCATGTCTACTAGGAGTTTGTGGCAAATCCAAGTTCCACACACACTCAGACACTTACACTCACACACACACACACACACACACACACAGCAGCTAGGCGTGAAGTAAGTAATGGCACTAGCAAAGCCTGTCAGATGAGAATCATCTTAATTAAATCCCAGTGACAATTCTAATAGGAGGCAGCCATGACTGATGATCTGCCGCTGGTCACATCACTGCAGTACACTATTTTTACCCCTCTCTTTTCCTCTGTCATCCCCCCTCCATGTCATTCCCGCGCCTAGTCTTTCTCTCCATCTCCCATCTTTTTTCTCCCTGTCTCTTATCCCCCCATTTGCCCAACTCCCTCTCTAACTCCCACTCCACATCTCTACGTTTAGTACTTCCTTCTCTCTGTATTGTCCCTTTTTCCTCACTGTCTCCATCCATCCATCCTTCCTTCTTCTCTCTCTCTCTCCATCCTTTTCTTCATTCTTTCTCCTGTGTCCTATTACAAGCTAATATTGTGAAGTGCTCTTTCCCTTGAAGCTAATCAACCAGAAAAGCAGGCATCAAGAGCAGGGGTGGTTGATAACGGAGTTTGGGGCCTGTTACACGGTTCTTAGTGAAAGTGAAGAGCGTTCTCCTTGAACCAACAAGATCAAAATGTCAAGAAAGTCCTTCAGATGACAGAGGCAGATTTGAGCGCAGGGTCATTAAGCACAGAAATAGAAGTGAGTGGAACAAAAGCAGAACTCAATGGAGAAGGGATACAGGGGAACGAACCGTAAACCGGTGGAATAAAGGATTACTTGATCTGTTCTTTGTTCTAACGCTCTTTATAAACACATTATAAGTGATCTAGCCATATATTTTAGTGGTGTTTTTACATCACTTTTGCTGTTGTACTGGACAAATATATAGGAGTAAGTGAGCACTCTGTCAAAATGACCATACACTATGTGTTATATCACCTCCAGCTACACACCAAGAATTTAGGTTTAAGAGTGCCGGTGGCTCCAAAGTGACATTACCTCTACTTAAATGACCGCTTGTTTAACCCCTCCCCCTGTTGAGGTGGTATGCATAGAGCAGTAGTTAAAACTTTTTTCCATTCTTTTTAAAATACCAAAAACACAGCAACAAAATGAAAGGTCAATTTGGTGTGTTGATTTTTTTTTTTTTAAATGTGCGGCCATTTTCTTTTTGCTTCCACTTGGGGCTGGTGCTAAGTTGCTTAGTGCAGCTTCAAACTGCAGTAGCTACTGGAGCTGACCTAAGGATGGACAATGGTCTGGTCTAAAAGAGGATACTCTGTGTATGAAATAGTGCATAATGTCGCGGAACTAGAGACCAAGCAAGGCCAATTTACTTGGCCAAGTGCTTAGATTAGTTAGCAATTTGATGTGGTTTGCATCGATGACGATGGTGATGAT
Organism: Etheostoma cragini; assembly: GCF_013103735.1. NCBI lineage: Eukaryota > Metazoa > Chordata > Actinopteri > Perciformes > Percidae > Etheostoma > Etheostoma cragini. The sequence goes on from NC_048407.1 coordinate 1,303,931, forward strand.
TGTTTGTGACGTGATATTGTTGGTCTCCGGGGCCACTGGTATTCATGTCACCCCCGCCTCTTTCTGTATTGTATGACTATGTTGTTTTTCATGTATTGTAAACCTTGCTGCAAAACCAGTTTCACTCCAGGGACAAAATAAAGTTGAAAGTTGAAGCAGAGGGTCTAAATCCCAATTCATCAGTTAAAGATAAATGTAACCCTGTACCCATGAAACCCATCCTGCATGGTTTACATGTGAGACTGCAAGAGTGTGTATTTGTGTACTAACCGGTGAGCCATAGCCAGGGCCCAGGCACTGGCAGCACAGAAGAGGGAGTCCCGGACCTTGGCCTCCTTGCAGGTGGAGCATGTTTTGACGGGGAAAAGGCCGGTGGTCGGACTCTGGTAGTTCAGAATGGTTGTCTTGACTAGATTGAATGAGACAGAGAGAGAAAGAGACAGCGGAAGTGTTGACGCAACAGAGCTTGCAAAAAATGGAAATGTTGTTATTATCTACTCAAAGCCACATTAGTTGACACACCTCACTTGTTGTGTGTTACAGGTGTGAAAAAAACAATTGTAACACACAACCATTGATCACTGCCCCATAAGCCTTTTACAAAACCAAACCATTATTCATTACTAGTTTTCACCAAGAGAATGCTGTTTAGTGAAAGCATATACAGTACACCGTCATGCTCCCACACACTTTGCATAACCTTACTCTGTCTGTTTTCACTCCTACACTTCCATCACACCTACGCCAGAAGCATTTTGGATCCAGCTTTTAGATCTTCACGTGTCAGGGCAGATGTGTGGAGCCATTTTTATTCTGATTTGGTGTTTCAGCTGGACATAGGCAGTCTTAGGGTCAGACCGGATAACCAGATGGAGACTTTCAGTGTGTATTTTCTCTACATCTGGGCTTTTTTGTGCGTGGGAATAGGCAATTTCCCAGCTTTCCTCTGAGTTCCTTTTATGCATATTCAAGCTCAATAAAATAAAACAAACTAAATAATGTTAAATTCAATTTGGACCAGGTTGAACAACAACAGACGTTTGGCAGACAACTGTTCTTCTTTGATAAAAGTAAGCAAAAGTTAATGTAGTAAAGTCACTTGGAGAAGAGCTCAGTTCGTGTTGCGTAGCCAAATACAGTAACAGTAAACACTGAGAGTGTGAAAACAGATGGATGTCTGTTCAAGTCGAGCAAAGTGTGAACGGCGACATGGAGAGTGAATGTCTGCGACAGCAAAGAAAAGCAATACTTCTTGGGGGAATATCACTTGGACTCAGGGTGCCATTGTTGCGCTTCAGCTGCACAAGTTGACACGAGTCCGTGTGTGTTCACGTTGCGGTTTGGCAAGAAGCTGACAACACACACATGGAGTTGTGCAAGCTGACTTGCTCTGTGTTATGTGCACACACACTTTACCACCACTTACAGACTTAACTTGGACTCATGTGAGGAGATTTAGGAATCATTTCCATTCCTATATAGCAAATTATACAGTCTAATTTAATGGAATAAGAGGTCTTTAGTGTTGCTGCACAATATATCGTTTTTTATCATCATTGCAACATTTACTGGCGCATTAACCATATCGCAAGATTCAACATAACGTCAACAATGTGTTGCATTGTAGCAGAGCAGCAGAAATGCAGAACGTAGTACACTCTAATATCTGTTTATTTATCACAAGTAATATCTAGAATATTTATCGTGCAGCCCTACTCTTTAGGGATTTCAACTGGAGGACCAGGATTTATGTGAACTTCTCCCCCGCTTGAAGAAACTCGGAGCATAACACTGACTCCTTTCCAGCTGCGATGGTGTTCTTTAGCTGACTTTGACCCCTGGTCTCCCTCTGAGAGACTTTCCTATTCTCACATATATTCAAAAACACACAGCACAACACTGCATGACCGGCAGTGTTTCTTTACTTCTGCACCCGCATCAGAGTGGAAATGAAGACATCACCCAAGGAAACTTCCTCATGTGTAGCACAACTGTGCCTCAAACTTTGACCAAACCCACAAAAACTACACATGCAAATGCAGTGCGAATGTCTCAAGTTCAGTGGTGCAAACAAACTTATTTAGACTCACAGAGGCTACTTTGAATCAGTTTTAGTCTGACCTCAGATGGAAACGTTTCAAATACGAGAACACATCGCTCCGTGTAATTACCTGACCGTTGGCTATCCCTGTCTGAAGTCTTTGTCATCCACAGAAGTATTTGTAAAAAGCCGATCAGACACCCAATTACTGTATACATGGCCAATAGTATGAGTTTTATAGGAGAAGTCTGTAAGGAAACCAGATTTATTCTATCCCCTAGCGCTCTAACAGAAAAATTTAATGACTGTAACCTGGTTACTTAATTGCATGTCAATGCACACCTGTGACTTTTTGTCTGGCGCTACCATGAGGTTCCCATCTTGGGGTTTAAGGGAAATGTCACATCAACTATTGTATGGATTACAATAAAAACCCGTAACAACGTTTGTGTTCCAAACAGGGTGATTTTGAACGTACCAACATCTTTTTGTTATTTTAGTGTTACTGGAATGAAAATAGAAAGCTCTACAGCGGATCATGGAAAAGAAGAGAGACATGTTTTAGCCTTGACACTTAAGGTGTGACTGTGGATGTCTGACTGCACCAAATGGATGAGCAAGGATGAACTAAGATGGTTCAAGTTCACCAAAGTTCATGCTCAGCGTTAGTTACTAAAGAAAGAACAATGGATGAAAGCCCTTAATAAGAACAGATCGGAGCCCTCCAATAATATATGCAGAAAAATTACATACTCAAACAGAAAGCTTCCGGGAAAGTAATGTATCTGTTTAAAAAACACACACACACACACACACACACACACACACACACCTCCTGCAGAGGTCTCCTAACTGATGACTAATCTGTCTGGAGGGATCACTTCATTTTTCATCAGAACATTATGCCGGTGCAAATGACGGGGACATCCATTTTGCACTGTCGTTTGTTACAGAGCAAAAGTCCAAAGCATTTCATTGGCTCATACTGTATTCAACCCTGGACTTATTAAGGAAACTGGACTTGTCAGATGAACCCTAATTAAACTGGGGCATGAGCAAAGACAAATGATTTATTCATTTCTGTGCCCTTGTAAGGACACTCAGTGTCAGCATAGAGTAAATTAAGCGTAAACACGCATGCTAACACACACACACACACACACACACACACACACACACGCACACACGCACACGCACACGCTCCAGATTCATCTAACCAGTAATAGGACAGTGCCTTTGGGTATAGGCTAATTTTGACTGCGGCTACATTAGCGGTAGAATGTGAAAGACTGTGCGATGCATTTGTCATCACACTCCCCAGAAACATGTCGAATTCATAAAGAAACACGAAGAAAGTGTGTACATACTGTAAATTTAATGAAGTCATGATAGTATGGTCGACCTTCTGGCTCCTTTATGTTTTTTTTGGAACATACCTCATGATAACTCAAAATACAGATTGTTCTCTAGTGTTGCTTTAAATAAGATATACAGTACATCATTGATTTCAGTGTCTGTATGATATGAGTTGATGACGAGTATTCAACCATGTAACCACAACCACGCATTCCACGAAAAATTGGCTCAAGTTAAAAAGACCACTTTACAAACACTGCCCATCATGGGGTGGCACCCTTATCATATACAACTATCCATCTGTTAGGCAGCCTTCATAGAATCGAGAGTCAGAAAATGCCTCGTCATTCAATACCGAATTTCAATACCAAAGGAGTAAATCTCATCAGTGTCAGTGATCCAATAAGCTTGCAGCATGCTTCTACCAAGCTCTAATAATGCTTTTGATTGGCTGTCTAACATTAAGCAAGAAAATTGCTAAGCCACAAACATAGAGACAGGACTCTCGTGTGTGATGTATATTGAGAGACTTGACTTCAGTGTAGGTGTAAAGGAGCTAAAAAAAAAAAAAGATTTGTATTAACTTGTGTTATATTCATTTTACCTTGGTATCGGAAAACGTATTGTTAAGGAACCGTTATCGAATTCCCAGTATCAGCATTTTTGCCGATACCAACAATTTTGAAATGCCAAGCCCTGTATACATTAGAGCTTAAAAAATGAAAAATACATATTTTATTATTAATCTAGTGTATACTAAATTATTATTTGAAAAGCTGATGATAAGTTGAGTTGCGGAGCTCTGTCTCTCAATTTGGACCTGGAGAGGACTCTGGGTTTCATCGTCTGCACTACAGGGCTAAAGAAGTCCTCATTAGACGCAGGACGTAAATGATGAGAGTGCTCAACGTTGTTCAGCTAGACTCTGCAAGTTTCTCTGGATGCAAATCAACTGTTGTTGGGGGGCTTCTGCCAAGCCATCCATCAAGCTAATGTCCCACTAAATCAGCAGCTAATGTCTCAGACGCACACAGTCTGCTCCTTACAATGGGCCATTTCACTGCACCGCCAGGGTGGGGGAAATGAGAGAAGATGATGAGAAAATACTGAGAGATAGATTGAAAAGAGAAAAATAATAAAGAGATGAACGATGGAAGGAGTGAGATGATATCTGTACAGTACCACAGCAGATGCTACAGGAAAAAAAATGGAAATCCACACACTGGCGTTCACATTTGTGCCAGCCTCAATAATAAGTTATCTGCCGGTCTACTCCTGCTGACGCTGTCAAAATGTTCCCTGCGATATAACATCTGTAACACGACTTACTGTTGGATGGAAAACAAATACAGTGGCCATAAAAAAGCCATAACAAAACTGCTGACAGAGTAGCAACAGCAATGTAGATTTAATAAAAGGATAGTTCATCCTTTTTGGAAATAGGCCAATTTGCTTTCTTTCCCAGAGTAACATGAGGAGAAAAGATCAATATCTCTCACATAGAAAGCTAAACATAACTCCACCTAAAACCACAAATTATATTTTCTACAACTATATATGTGTACGGATTAAACAACCAAGACATGTTTCTTATTTGGTGAGTTTGAAAAGTTTAGAGAGAGCTGGAATCCTTCTTCCTTCAGACTTTACACTAAGCTAAGCTATGCTAAGCTATGCTATGCTAACAACTCGGCTCAAGCTCCTTATAAACCTATTTCCCAAAATGCATTGAGCCTTTTTAGTGACCAGAGGTACACAGGACACACACAGCATGTGCTTAACCTTGGAGAAAAGCTTTAAAGGGCTAAAAACGGTTTACTTCATTCCTTTTTATTCCAAAAAAAAACTATTATTTTCTATATATATATATACTATATTATAACTACTATAATTTATGGTAGTCCACCTAGTCTGGCAATGCCAGCCCTGTGACCACAGCACTGGGTCAGCGCTACACCGCCTATCTATTCAGGGACAGGGGAGAAACATTGTGGCTGGTTTGTATTTCTATTAAACAGTCATTGTCTCGCATCGCCGGACCTTCCTCCACAGAGGAGGGTCTGGCTAGTTCGTGTGTGTCCACAATTTCCCTACTGTGGGACAAATAATAAAGGTTTTCTTTGTTTTCTTATCTTATCCCCACACAAGCTGTCTCTTTCTCTCTTGCTTTATGCTCTTGCTAAATTAAAGACATGGTATTTGCAGAAAACACTTTTCTCAGGTGTTGTAAACCCTGATGACAGCAGTCAGTTTTTTGAGGAATTAGTCACTAAAACGTAGCGGACTGATTTTAATCGCAAACTCAGCAAAAGATGAAGCCAGTGAGTGTGTAAAATAATCAGAAAATCCAAAGAGACAGAAGGAAAGAAGGAGTTGCAAAAATGAAAAACAAAAAACAACACTCCCCCAACCCCCCCCACACACACACACAAACCCAGGCAACCATATGTTTTTGCAACCAACTCCTAATGCCTATAAAAAGACAAGAGGAACGTGTTTTCTCCACTCCTTACTCGGTGTGAGCCCCCCCCCCCCCAGCCTCCAGTGTCATCAAGACGGAACCAATGGAGTGTGGCCACATTGCCACAAGAATGACAAACTATAGAGGGGTGAGGGAAAGAGAGAAGAGGGGAGACAAAGAGAGAGAGGGAGAGATGATGGAGTGATGAACTATGACAGATAGAGGTAAACCTTTCCTCTTTATAAACTGAAAACAAGTCCGTCTTCTCAACAGCATTGTGTACTTAATACTGCTGGGGGCGGCTTTGCAACAAAACAACCAAGAAAGAGAAAAGGAGGAAAAGTGTAACTGGTTTGATATATCTTTGTCACCCCGACCTCCCTCTCCCCCCCTCGTTCCCTCCCTAACACTGAGAGAAAGCAGGTGTATTGGCAGGCAGGTCTGGGTGCCGGCGATAACAATGTTGGCTTTGTTCGCCGATAGAATTGGACAAGCGCTTCCAGCCGCCACCCCAACACAACAATTAAACAACGCGGCGTTTTTCGACATACTGCAATCTGGCGGAGGCTCTCCTCCGTAAATCTATGTACGGGGTTTAAACCCAGCTGATGCTGGAGGCTACGCTGCGCTCACTGATAACAGCAAATCAGTTCCAGCTGACACCTGTTGCACACTAAGCTTATTGTCTTTTTTTCAAACACACATACACATGCAGCCTAATGAATACCCAGAAACCATACACACAAACCTACAGAGCACACACGCACACACACACACACACACACACACACACAAACACACAAACCTAAAGAGCATGGCACACATACAAACCTACAGAGCACACCCACACACACACTAACACACAAACCTACAGAGCACACACGCACACACACACACACGGAGCATAACACATATACACATACACAAACCTACAGAGCAAGACACACATACATACACACACACACAAACCTACAGAGCACAACGAACATACACACACACACACACACACACACACACAGACACACCGACACAGACAAAAAACACATATTTAAGCCTACACACACGCACACACACAGAAATACACAGACAAACATTCTCTCTCTCTCTCTCACACACACACACACACACACACACACACACACGCGCGCTGCACTGTCATCAGAGCAGACCAATGGGCTGTGTCATATCTGCCAGAAGTGTGTTCATGTGAGAAAATGGTAGACGCAGCCCGGAGCAGACCCTTCCACACAGGACACATTAACAATCCCTCAAACCACACCTGGGTTAGAGACAGCTTCTTTCCTCTTTACTGTTTACTGCTGGCAAAAGCTATCTATCAAGTCTTAAGTAAATCACCTGCCTGAGCCCAGTCCTGACCCAAAGCTGGGATTTGGCTGTGTTGTTTGTCTCAGTAAATGTTATTTTTCCTTTCAACTGTGCATAGCCTTTATGGAATGTACATCAGTTTGACATTGGTTTTTACGCGATTTATAAAAGGTGGGCATACAAACACCCTGTATGGTATAATATACATTCTGAGGTAATGAAGAAATTTGCAGCTATGATTTCTTTTCCCTCTCACAGTCCCACCTGAGTGTGACTGACTGAGCCATTTGCTTTGACTATTCCCACTTGTAAAAACATTGGGACATGCATAGACCATAAGGACATGGTCTATGGTGGCCTTTCCTACGGCCTTTGCTGTAAAATGCGGCAGGATCTTGAAGCCTAGTATGAGTAGTATTAGTATTAGTATTGGGGGGGAAGAGTAACTCAGTCAGTAGGAAGTTGGGAACTGGAGAAACGGACCAAAGTATGGTGGTGGACTGGTAGCTGGAGAGGAGCCTGTCCACCTCCTGGGCACTGCCAAGGTGCTCTTGAGCAAGGAACCACCAACTGCTCGGGGAGCCTTTCCATGGGCAGCCCCCCCCCCCCCACACACACACTGACATCAAACTGAAAACATTGGAATTTCCCCTTTTAGGATTAATAAAGTATACATAATTATTATTATTATGAAGGCACTTTAAGGTGCGCTTCTGTCAAATTCAGCTGAAAGAAATGCTGATTTATGTCACTTTAAAATAGCTCTTAGTCCTGTGAAGAGAAGGCCATGCTTCTTGTATGTCCTATAATTCCTTAAAAGTCACAGGTAGAGCTCCAAGCAAGCATGACATGTGTTAGGACTCTATTCTTCTACAGTACGGCATACCAGCATTATAAATGAAGGTACGTATTACACACACACTACTTACAAAAAACTGGGCATAGTTTTTTTTAAAGATGTATGATAACACATTATTTGTGTTAATAGGGAACACAACCAGTAAAACAATATCAATGCACTGAAAGCTACGATATTACTCTTCAGATCATGTCCAGATTTTCCTGCAGTACTGCACAGTACATTTTTTGCACACTTCAACAAGTGCAACTGAGAAATGTGTAGCGTATGTCCACAGTGACCCAATCAGCACAGATCCTGGGGGACAGAATCCTGAGCCGCATGACCAGAATCTAACAGCCACGCACAGCCAGACACAACGCATGATCCATGATTCTGCACACCGGAGCCAACTCTATCTGCTCAGAAGAAGAAAATATTTACAAGGGGACTTCTAGTTTGTCATCACAAGGCAAACATATACTAAAATGTATTATATTGCAACCTCACCTTATACTGTTTCTTATACCCCATACTATACCCTAACTTCCCATATTAACTATGCTGGGCTAACTAAGCTGATGTAGATATTATATTTAAGGCATTGAGGGGCAAATATTCCATAATAACCTTTCAGCATTTTGTAGTTCAAGTGGTCTGAGAGAAAACTAGACTTCTGCACCTCCTCTGGTTTCTACGGTTAAGAAATCTAGCCCGACAGGAGACTTTGGCCAATCACAGTTCATTTCAGACAGAGACACAGAGAGAGAGAGAGAGAGAGAGAGAGAGAGAGAGAGAGAGAGAGAGAGAGAGAGAGAGAGATTGTTTTATACCTACGGAGAGCATTTCTATTGGCTCTTCTGCAGCCTGAGAGGGCAGAGAGACATCTGAACGAAGAGGTCTCACGCTTGTCATTTTCTTTGCTTCCTACCTACCAGAGCTTTAATATGTTGCAGGTTTTTTGAGTCATTTTGCATTCTATATAGTATATTGCACTTAAAAGCTGTACCCTTCACCTAATTCAAATAAAATTAATAAATAAACTGAAATTTTACTTCTAAATGTAACAACGCCTACAACTTTTGGATGAAGTCAAGTTGTTCCTTTTTTGTTTCACTGGGTCTTCTGGTCCTCATGACTTCTTCTTCTCCTCCAGACACTGAGGCTTAGTGTGTTGTGGACGCAGGAATGGAACCGTCATTAATTCTAGTAGTTAAACCCCAAGTCAAACCCTCTGACACAGAGACGTCTGTCAATGAACAGGCAGAGCTCCGTTTGTAGCAGGAATACTGGCACCGAAGTGCCAAATTTGAAAACAATATGCAAACTTTTCAAATTTGGAGTTGAACCGTCTGCCAGACTAATGGCCCAGTCACACAGGAGGACAGCACTATTTCATAGCAAATGGAATCATCACTTCTATTTTAAAGCTGGTTTCAATGTGTTTACATCCAAAAGGATGCTTACAGCAAAGTCTGAAATCCAGGATACTATGGGTGCATCCGAGGTCTCTTTTCTGATGGCTCCTCGTCTCCTCGGTCCTCGCTTGAACCACAAGTTGTTCTCTTCATTTTTGGCTCTTATTCCGGCCATGAGGATTGAGGACCGAGGAGGAGTCATGAGCGAGGAATAAAAGCAGCCGTCCCGGGAGCCACGCATTTGAAAGCCGTTGCTTACTCTGCTTATACAGCTGACAAATGTGAGGAAAGCACGTCTCATCCCTATAGAAACAAACTCACTTGTTTCCTCTCTCTTCCCATGACGTTCCTCGGTGGGATTTAAGACTAAGGAGCTAGACTAGGAAGGGAAGCAAGTGGAGGAAACGGGGGACCCAATTTAAGGGAACTGAAGTGCACCTTGTATGGTTCCCAGTGTGTCAGATGGGCGGGGCTTCTTTGTTGCTGGCAGTCCCAGCTGCAGGTAATTTACTAATCAGTAATAATGTGTATGTGTCTCTCTTCACTGACTACACCTACCAGAATCATCACCTGAATAGGGTAGCAGGAACTATTCGTAAATCAGGGATGACTACTTGTATTTTTATCTTCATTCATGGCAAACTATGTGTTTCAGAATTTGCAGTATTCATGTAGTTTACAATGAGGGGGAAATGTAAGATTATGCATGACGTTTTGTAATTTTAGGTGGATTTTAGATGTTTTGGGGACATTTTCATATAGAATGTAAAACCTTCTCACATAATTCTCAAAACAGCATTCAAGTGCTGGTCATATGGATATGTTGACCATATTATTTTACACTTTATTTAAACATTGTTTTAGCAAGCGTTTAAATCTGTCGGTGTGCAACAGTTCCACAAGACAGTTTGTGTAAAAAATGAGTAATAACTCAGCTCTATATACTAGTTTATGTATGCGCTTTTTTACAATGATGTGTCAATCTCCTTTACTAAATGCTAAAATCCTAACTAGTGTAAGTTAAATCTTTCAAAAAAGAAGAGTCGGTGCAACCAGCTCCTGGTTCTTTAATACTTGTTCAGTAAAAAGAGAGTGTGTCCACTCTATTTGCATTTGATATTGCTAATATGTTTGAGAAATAACAAACAATAACACGTACATAACTCATCCGGCTGGATATAGAAAGCCAGCAGAGAGCACCAAAACCTGGCAACGGCCCCGGTTTCTTTTGGCCTGTCATCGAGCTCCTCACAGAATGAACGTGCATCAGCAGCAGCTGATAAGATCTGAGGGTTAGCTCCACCTAAAAACCAGTCGCTGCTCGCTGAACGTTTTCTACATTGTTCTTTGCTTATGAGACAGAGAGAGGACACATAGAAGATTCATAACAGAATTATGTATATATCCAACCCAGGTCAGTCATTCGTACCAGCGCAACCAAAAAAACTGTTTCCCAAACACACATATGAACTCTAGAAAGCTGAAGCATTTCATCTGTTTATGTTTTCATATAGTTGTGAATCCCAAAAAATAGCAGGTTAATGGGTCAAACTGTGTGTGTGTGTGTGTGTGTGTGTGTATAAGGGGCGGGATGGGATCTTCCCTACCTGGTGTCTACCATCCTGTCCTTGAACAACCCCCCCAGCTGAGTGCAGTGCAGCGCCGAATCAGAAATTCAGGTCAGCGCACGCTGGGTGAGCCGTTGCTTCTGAACCCCCCCCCCCCATCTTTTACCCTGCAGCTTTTACCTCGCCAGACGGGAACCATTTCAGTCTAAACAACATTGTAGAGTTTGTCTCCAGGCTGTAATCACTACACCCAAGGCTGCAATTTCAGTTCAATACAAACAACTGCTGGCTTTATCTCTGTATACATTAACTCAACAGTGTGAGCATGTGTTTGGGTGGGCCTTAAAGAAAAATGGTCAATCCCTGGAACACAGCATCAAGAACAACCTGTATGTACAACCGCACATACAGTACACTGTACTTGGTACAACGATTCACAGTAGTGCTTAGCATATATCTACTAAACGTAAGGTGACCCCTGCCTCATACCATTGATCAGTTAACAGTGAATACATGTACTCACCAGCATTGTAGTAACGGTCCAGCTTCTCCCATAGGGGCTCATCATCCCGCTGGAGAGTGGACAGCTTGAGAGGTTCATAGATGGAACCTGAGGGAGGATGCATTTGGTACACACAAACTTTAAAATGTTACTGCTCCAAATACTAAAAGGTAACTTTCATAGTTGGCTTATAAATCCTTAGAAAAAACTAACAAAAGTATTCCCAATCATGTCTCCTCAGCTTAATTAACATTCAGCCTTCATGACTAAACTGGACTGAGGTCAAATTGATAAAAATTGCCTTAATTACAATTCATTTGAGAAAATACAAAGCAGGGGGAATAGAAGAACAACGCAGACACATGCCATCAGTAAATTCAGTTTTTCACTGCAATGCACTGCTTCACAAAGGGCTCAGCACAGAAAACAATATTCAGGCCCCAAGCTGAAAATCAAAATGCTGTTGTAGCTCGCCCCAGATATTTCCTCACATTTTCCTCTGAGCTGAGAGAGAGACGCCGTTTGAGGGGAACCCCCCATCTGCTAGCCTTTCTCTATTTTCAGACACTTTTCCCTCTGCTCAGATTTGCATTTTAATAGGTTCGACCTTGGGTCAATACCACAGGTACTAAAAAATTCACATTGTGGCTGAAATTAGCATAATTTCCATCAGCTTAAAAGTTGCAGGGGACAAAGCCAATCCATCTCTTTTTTTTGAGATAACACTTTGAAAGAGCATAGAGGAAGTTAAATATTACAATTTTAATTTCTAACATAAGATCAGACAAATGTGGGTAGCTAGTGTTTGGCTGGTTTTAAACAATCCTAACTTCATTAACGCAGACCTCTGACCCTAGTAGAGATACAGTATGCTATGTGACTTTATTAATACTGTAATGTATATCCATTTGGTGTCACTTCCTACCCTGTCAAGTAACAAAAAGATTAAAACATGAAGCTAAACCAACATAAGACAAACAGGAGATTATGGGTCATATTACACTAATTTGCACATTTGGTTTGCCAACAGACCAACAAAGATCAGAGTGTTACTCTGTATGTTCATATATTTAAAGAACAATATCATTATGTTGTGATCTAGATATGGCTAGTTGCCTCGGCAAAATTAGGATATAAAGTAGCCAATATGGAGTCATTTATGATGTCAGCTTAAAAACATATTCATTTCAAGATGAGCACGCTATACATTTTACTATTTGTGATTTCCAGTTCACAACATATAAAGGCAAACCATTGTTCCTGTTCATTACATAACTATGCTGTGTGATCAATAATAACCTCCTTATGTCCAGATAACACAACTATTTTCTTGGGATCTTTACCCGGGTCCTCTCTGGCCTTCTGTGTGCGGCTGACTGCATTGTGTTTCCTAACATACGCTCCCAGAACTTACCAAGTCTCTGAATGTTCCGACGAGGCCGGGCACTGGCGGCCATTCTCAAAAGGCGAAATTAAGGCCAATCGTCTCGCTCAGCTAAATCACAAATCTACAGCAATTCAGAGGAAGGAGTTAGTAGCACAGAGTTAGCTTTTAGACATGCACAAATCAACGATGAATTACACCCTGTGTGATGATGATGATGATCATGAACAGCATGCAAGGATTTGCATGACATTGGATTTGCTTTGGAATTAGGGCTGCACAAGTTTTTAAGTTTTTCATTTTTAATTTGGCATTGCCATATCAACCGCCACAATGACCACGTTGTGAAAGACTGCATCATATCGCCAGAGGCACTGAGAGAGTGAGTTTGAGTTGGTTGAAATATAATATCATCATAAAACTCCACTTCTCTTTTTAGTAGAGCACTTTAGAGTCAAAGCAGTGTTCAATTTATTTAATAAAATAAAGTTGGAAAGGATTTTCTTTCATTAGTTTTAAACTTAACAAGCAATTGGTTGTATTTTAGCATAATACTGAGAGCAGCAGAACAGAGTATGTGTTATTACCTGTTTATTAATCTCAACTAATATATTCACACTACTACAGATGTACTGGAGCTCTCAAAACGTATCTGTTAGTCTGGCTTTTAGTACGTAGCTGTGGTGGGACAATTCCATAATTCTGTTTCTTTGTAACCTTTTCAGATTTTAATTACTGTTCACTCTTCTTATTGTATGATTTGTGTTTTTACTCTCGGTTTCTGATGTTAAGCCCTTTGGATACCTGCTATTTAAGGATACCTAATAACATCTGGCTAGGGGACTGCCGATGAAAATAAGCCTACGGCTAACTCGGGTACGCTTACATTTGCTTTGAATGTTGATCAGTGTACATTGTCCCCTTTTCAAATAAACAAATAAATGAAAAATGAAAATGAAAACGCTGATTGCTGTAAAGTGATATAAAAATACATGTTGATGGATTTTTTTTATTGCTATCATTATGGCAATATTCAGCAACGTTATAGCACGTCGATCGCATATTTTCCTCAAATCGTGCAGCCGTATTAGGAATGCAAGTTATTTTAACACTTGAGAGAGGCATGATGATTTAACATAATGTGGTAATTATCAGAAGAACTTTGAATATCTCCATCAGTAAATTAGGACATCACTTGACTGAATATTGCCCTTTATGCTACGCTATGGTCTCAGAATGATGCACTGCTGTGTTAATACTGCCGTCAAATGAAATGAGCTAGGATGCACCTTATTAAACGCTTTAATTCATGGAAAGAATTAGAATATTTGAATATTTATTTTCTACTAGAAAATATCTACCAGAATATTTATATGGAATCTTTGTTTAATACACACAAAAAAGTATTACTACAGCCAATAAAGTATGGCTAAACAACATTTACAATCACTGGAGTCCTTCTTAAATACATGTACAGGCTAATGTGTAAGACTTGATTATAGTGCATCAGTTGTCTCACACAAACCACAGGTGTTGTCTACATGTGGTGATACACAACAGTTATTGAGATGTCGTTATCCTTGCATTGTATTGTATAACAACTTTCAGATTTTAGGATATTATATTATTACAGACTGACGACCAGTGCAAGGATAGCAGTCTGCAGAATCAACAGGCCCTCTAATCACACACACACACACACACACACACACACACACACACACAGAGACACACACACACACACACACACACAGACAGACAGACAGACACAGACACAGACACAGACACACTCACACACACACACACACACACACACACACACACACACACACATAACATAGACAGATAGTGCAGTTAACTATAGGTGAGATGAAACAGCGAAAGGCAACTTGTTGATGAGATCTTAAAATAGCCCCTGAGTGCTGCACATGTACACCTCTGACCTTTCATGCTTGCACCGTGACTACAGTCAGTGGACAAATGTAACGGGCACATCAAACCAAGCTGAAGCCCGCGTACACACGGACAGTGTCACCCAAGTACCGGCACAACAGAAACAACCATGCGGGGCACAGTGCACCGTGTCCTGCGAGGTAAGAAGTCTGACCTGATCTGTTTGACCGGGCTTTGAATTCCAGGAGTTTCCAGCCGACATCTGCTAGGCTCGCCATGTTTACCCTATTGTGTCAAATTCGCTGGCAAGTTAAAGGATTTCCGCTATTGTCCTTCAAAATAAAACAGGTAGTAAGGCTCCCGGTCACCAATCGTTATAAACAACAGAAATTTCAATAAGTTATTCTTTTATTATTACAGTAAAACGTGTCACACCATATTAATGAGTATTCGTGTCTTGTGCTTGGTATAATGTTTCACTTTATTTATGTCTGATCTTGAATATGTCTTTTATTCTGGAAATAACGTTTCCTCGCTTCCGAGTTTGCGCAACGTGAATCTTTTTAACTTGATACATTACCAACTGACAAACTGGCCGGAGCACGACACTGACGTAAACGAGGAAACTCTAATATGGGATTGTTTAGAATTATTTCTTCACATTGCTTTCACCTCTTTTTAATGTAATGAAATAATCACAGCAGCTGTCTAAATCTAAAATGTATATTGAATGGAATAAGTCATTTAATCAAGGCAGCTGCTATTTCAGCCTGTCGTAAAGCTGTGTGCCGTATTCCAGTCGGTGTTGTTGTGAGGAGCAGCACTAGAAGAAGGATGTGGATGTTCAAACTCAATATTTTGGCGTTTTTGTTAGTTTTTGTGGGAAAACATAATGCATTGGCTCTCCAGGATGTAACGGCCGAGCTCTTCGGGGCCGAGAATCATGGGACGGTGGCCGCGTTTGGAGACTTCTACGCGGATAAACAGACCGACATCTTCATCATCAGAGACAGTATGCTAATGCTTCCGCAACGTTACCTCGCTTCCTGTGCTGCTGCTAGCTAGCTCGCGAATCAATTGCTCGCGCAATTAATGAATAGGGTTTTTAATAATATCTACTGCTGGTTTTAATTTATGGATATCGCGATAAAACTTGTCTAAATTGTAAAAAAAAAAAAAGAAAAGAACCGCCCCTAAGTCCATAATGATGTAACTTTACAGTGCAATATATTATATTAATGTTACAGTAGTAGTAGTACTACTAGTACAAGTCCTTTCCTTGTCTCTTTGTTGGATGACGCTGACTTCCATGCCTTGGTTTTTACTCTTTCAGAGTCCCAACTGTTGATATTCTTGGCTGACTCGAAAACCCCTTACTTCAAGCCCAAAGTGAACATCACGAAGGATGTTCTCCCAAGGTACATGGCACTTCCGGTTCACACTTTCAAACACAGTCTGTTTTCCATGCAGTTACACATGTATGTAACATGGCATGTCCCAGTTTCCTTGCGTCTGTCAGGACTGAGAAGGTGACTCTTGTTTCAGGGTGGTGTACTCATGTGTACTCTTTAGGAGGGAGTAGTTGTACAGTGGCTTGAGAAGGTTTACCCCCCCCCATTTTGGAAA
This sequence comes from Etheostoma cragini, assembly GCF_013103735.1. Classification (NCBI taxonomy): domain Eukaryota; kingdom Metazoa; phylum Chordata; class Actinopteri; order Perciformes; family Percidae; genus Etheostoma; species Etheostoma cragini. Next base: position 1,320,344 of record NC_048407.1, read on the forward strand.
CTGATCTTAATGCCTTAAATTTTATAAATTTAGGAAAGTCATTTTTTTTTTAGTTCAAGGTTGGACTGCTATATCATGTAGTCTTCTTTGTGTTGAATCAGACGTCCGTCTCACGCCTTCACCTTGTGCAAATTATTGCTGCTTGCTTTTGTAACAAATACATCTAGACGTGCACACATTCCTCCCGTTCTCTACGCCCTGCAGTGGCTCCCGGGGCGTTTCCGCATAGATTTTAGGATTTTCATGTTTGTTTTAAGGCTTTAAATGGTCTTTCCCCAAAGTATTTGTCTGAGATTTTAACTTTGCGGGGGCACAACCGGTCATGGCGGTCTTCACGTCAGTTGGTTTTAGAAGTCCCGAGGTCCAGGTTTAAACATTGGGGTCATCAGGCTTTTGCAGTTGCTACCCCGAGACTCTGGAACAAGTTTCTTTGTACCCTTTCCTGATTTTTATCAATTTCACATTTTTATTATTATTATTATTATTATTATTATTATTATTATTATTATTATTATATTATATTTTTAAAGGCCAGCTATTTCATGGATCAGGATCCTATGCATCCTGATAAAGTCTCCCCCCCCCCCCCCCCCACACACACACACATCCTCACATACCCATCAGCATACATAGAGATAGGCATGGGGAACTTTCCATAAAATCATCTCTCAATGCAAGTCAAACCAGCTGTTAAGCTAACTGAGACAACCCCATGATGATGTGGAGGGGGGGGATTTTAATTCCAAAGGCTGAGAGAACTGTATCAGGATGCATAGGATCCTGATCCATGAAATAACTGGCTTTTAAAAATAAAAATGTGCCTGCTTCTATGGGAATTTAACAAGGGGGGGGGGGGGGGGGTATACTTATGCCGCCTGTATTTTAAGGAAGAACATTTATGAATTTACAATACATTATTCATTCAAAAATAAAATTGTTGTGCTTAAAAGGGTGGATTTTCCTTCTTTTTTTTAACTAACGCATTAAGCTCAATTTCCAAAAGATGTTTATTTATTCCTTTTTTAATCTTTAGCCTGGGTGTGTTAACTTTCCCAAGTCACTGTATATTAGAGCAGAGCAGGAGCACTGTGTCATTGGTTCCCATTTGAATTCATTCTTCCTGTTCAGGGACACGGTCATCACCGGTGTGGTCCCAGGGGACTATGATGGAGACTCTCAGATGGATGTCCTTCTTACAGCGCAGATCCAGAACTCCGAGAGGACATCTGTTCTCATATTTTGGGGGACCAACCAGACATTAGGTACCTTTTTTTTTTTTTACAGTGTTAAAGGGTGGGTGGAGGCCAGAGAACATGGATGAAAGATTTATTTAGCTCAATACTATTTTTTTTCAAATCAATTTTAACAAAAAGAAATATTCCACATCACGGTACAAATTTCTGTATATTTTATTTTTATATCTATTTTTAGTTTTTTCCTGCGTGTCTCCTGGACGTGTAACATTAGACAGCCAATCAGCAGCATTATTGGATCTTAGTAGAAGCATTCTGCGTGCTTATTGGCTCGCTGACTCTAATGAGATTTACTGCAGTCCTTAGATCTTGAAATTGGGAGTTTAATGACGATATTCGATGCTAAGGAGGCAATTTAGTCATCGCCTAAAAAATATTGAATTTGGTTAGCAGCCCTAGCAAGTATTGCACCTTTTAAAAATATGTTAGTAGCACTCGTTTACAACCTCACTTCAAATGTATTTAGCTTGATTTAACCAGCCCACTGATTGTTTGTGCTGTGTTTTTGTCAAAGCATTACTAAGGGCCTTTTGAAACTGTTCATTTCGTGCAGATATGAGTGGGTGGCTCAGGCTGAACAAGACCTTTACAGACCAACCCCTTGTTATGGAGTAAGTATCTGTTTGAATGGGATTTACATCAATTCTGCTTTGGAGATTCTGCTCATATGGCCGGTCACTGAAAATAAGTTATTGCCTTATTTGTAGTTAAGCTAGATTAGCATGTTCAAACTGTTCAGTTTAAAAATATTTTAAAAATATTGTTCCATCTTTTATTATTATTATACACCCCATGTTAAATCAGCTTAAAGATGCCACAAACTGTACTGTACTGTACACTGAATTATCTGTTTATTAGATACAGCTGTGCAAATAAATAAAAAACAATACCCTACATTAAATGTTGCCCTGCTCATTAATACTAATTGATGTGGCCAACATCTTTGAAAGACTTTCATATAATGCAGTCCAATACCACACGACAACGTGACTATGGCCTCGAACATGACCATCTCCTCTCTTGTTGACAACTTTGTACACCATGTACCCATTGAGCTGTTACGTCAGTGTACGTGTTTTAATAAAGTGAAACTCTCCCCACAGTTTCAACGGGGACATGATCCCAGACATTTTTGGAGTTGTCGACCCCCCAGTCACCGAAGTGTGCTATCTCACCAACAGGTAATATAATCATTTTACAACTCGCTTACAATTCCCTGTGTTTATTTCTAATCCTCTCATACTTTGAACTGCTTTCTAAAGTCCTGCTGTTGCCTTGTGGTTTTCCCCCTTCAGGATTCAAGTGTGGCGGAATGCACTAAGTTCATCTGTCACAATGCGGGTCCCTCACTCTAACGCTTTCATTGACCTCAACAAGGACTTCACCGCTGGTGAGTCCCTGGTGTTGTAGCAATGTCTGTCCATGAGAAGCAAATGGAAAATGGTGTGGTTTTTTAGAGCACACAGCGTTTGCTTCCAGGAAGTTGTGCTCAACACTAGGCCTGTACGATAAATCTTTATAAAAATTATCTTGATTCACCCTTGTTTGCTTATTTATAACTTTGATTTATCTATTTTAATCGTAGTTCATGTGTGCAATACACATTACACTAAATTACAATACACAGAAAAAAATCATGGCAGAGAATCGTGATATCAATTCTAAGCTAAAGAATCGTGATTGATGTTTTTCCCTGAATCGTGCAGGCCTACTCAACACCCATCACACATGTGGTGAAATGTTTGCTTTTCAGCTATAAAAGGCTCACAAATGCTCATTTTAAAATTGGACTGTTTGACTGAAATGGCATTTCCGCAAATAGATATTTGTCACAAAATCCTCAAACACTCCATGAAACAAACCAGGCTTCCTGCTTTATTCCTATCCAAGTATTTCAAAGTTTTCCCTTCGTTGCCACAGGCCGACCATTCTCTAAACTCTGGACACTCTTCCTAAATTGATCATTGCAAATCGCGCTATTTGTTTAGTTGTTCACATTTCTTACATCACAGTTTGGCAAAAATAAAGAGTTTTTCTGTATTCATGCTACAGAATGCAAAAGCAAGTGTCTTCAAGGGAAGAACAAGGTTCAGCAAGCATCTTTTACCTTTTTTAAAATATGGTTATTGAAGACACTAGCGGAGTTATTACAAAGACAGCTTCTAATTACCGGCTGAGATAATACATTTTGCATCTCTGCATGTTTTCAATATAGCTGTTTACTGACATAAACCGAACAATCCTCCCATCACCTCCCCTCAGACCCCGCTGTGGGCCTAGTTCCCCACATTCTTCACTGCACATTGTGCTTTGTGCCATTGATTTATTACAACCGAGACCTAAAGCTCTTCCACCTTCTGTTATTTCTTAGCTTGTTTTCCTCCACTATGGTCTCAGTGTTTCCCCACATGGACCAATGAGTGGTATTAATGTGTTAGGAAAAAGCTAGGTATAACACAAGAGACAAGTGACTTCTGGAATGGATCAAAGAACCACCAGTACAGAAATTGGAAGTCCTCTGGGGCATCAGCACCTTCAAAAGGGGTGTCATTCTGCACATTTGTGCTTTTGGCATAATTGGTATTGGTCATTATCGGTATTGGTAGTGGACAGATGTGAGAGGTAACAAAATACATTTACTTGCATACAATTTTTGATACTGATTTTTGGCTACTTTAACTTTCTATTAAACAAGACAAAAATTAGGAGCTTATAAAATCCAACGCATTTGTGGCTCCAAAGTTTTTTTGGCTTGTGATCCATTATAAAAATCTAGTTTGGGTCCCTTGTCATCTTTTATATGTCTAGGAGTTGTTTGGTTTTACCAAAGAGACATTTCCATACAGTTTTACTTCTTTTCTCTCCCATTAATCAAACAAAAGGATCAAACTTTACTCCTAATTATCACAAACACACAGTACCATGTAGTGAAACTTTGAAGTATAAAAATAAACTTATTGCTGCATTTAACCCATCCTAGGTATTAGGAGCAGTGGGGTGGACAGCTATACACACAGCGTCCGGGGAGTTCAGGGATACTCTGACATCCGCCAACCTTGTGGTTGTGGGGCAAGCATTTTACCTCCGGGCCACAATCAAATCTCAACCCGCCAGACTCTTTGTGACTTGTGAGCCTTTGGAGGGGGCCCAACCCCTAGACCTAAATACCTAACAGTCAAACGCTACCAGCACATTGTTGCATCAGTATGGATAATCTAATCAGCTCACATATAATAGCACAACACTCAGAGGAGCCCTTTATGACTAACGAGTGTTTTTCAAGTTTGATACTTTTAGTACATTTTGCTGATTATACTTATTTTCTTTTACTTAGAAAGGGGTCATTCTTTGTAGTATTAAACTTTTATACTTGTTGCGTATTTTACATTATTGTGTTGGTATAAATTTCCTGCTGGGATTATTAAGTACACTATCAATTCAATTGATCTTTTTTACTAACGGAAAGTGATTAATAATTAGTTGAGTTGAATTGTTGAATACATACACCAAAATCTGTGTGGAAAGCATACTTTGAAAACACAAATTTCAGTCCAAACATTCATAATATTAATATAACTAATTTGCAATTAGTCATATTATTATTTCCCCTTCATGTTCTATTACTTGTAGCATTTGAGCTGTCAATGTCACAAGAAAACCTGCTACTGTGAATTTGCAGTGATCTTCTTCTTGCAGCTGAAAACCTCTGGGTGCCTGGAGACATACGACCCATGTGATCAGTTTATTTACAAAAAACTAAAAATACCGTAGAAGAGGATTAACAACACATGTTCTTATGCTGCCGGGTTTAGGAATCATTTCCAGGTCAATGAGGACATCTTTTCTTGCTTGCAACATTTCTCAAAAACTCATAGGATGAAGAGATAGTGTAGTAAAATATATTCCACAACATTTCCCCTGAGGAAACTCCAGGAGACCAAAACTTACCTACATTCAATTCCACCAATGTTCAAGTTGACTAAGAGAGAATGGAATAGCCATTTTCTTCACCATTGAATGGAGAAATCACCTTGTTCTTGTTTTACAGCGTCTCAGTCCTGTCCTTTTGCCCACTATGTGTAGCACTGTCACTTAGACTTAAGGGAGGATTCCCCCCCCCCCTTCCTGTGGAAACTAATCCTCATGTTTAAGGTAATCAGTGAGGATTTAGTCATGTCATACTCACTGCAGGTATCTTTTTGTGCTGTGTGGTTTTATTCTCAGGACTGTCACAGTTTAACCAGAGCAGAATTTAATTCATATTTAATCTGTTTAGGGATAAGGAGAAAGTCAATAAACTTTCACTTTTTGTGGCAGACTTCACTAATTCCTGGAAGCAATATTTATTTTATTTTTATTTATTTATTTATTTATGGGGGGCATTAGTTTTTGCTGCTATAACCCATCCGTCAGGGTGAAGGCTTGCATGTCAGCCGGTTTTTCACTCCTTTGATAGGCCCTGACACACACACGCACGCACGCACGCACACACACACACCCATCCGCAAAAGGACAGTGATCATTATATCCTTGAGACCTCTTAAGTGTGTGTTCAGCTGTGTTCCGTTATCTGTGCGGTGACTGTGCTGCAGGAACCACAGAGCGTGATAAGGAGAACCAGTAGGAAAAAAAACTACAACCCACTGTACATCTGGTCGATGTCAGACTCGTTGGCTGAGAGGCCATGCAGATGGAAAGAGTGAGAAGAAGAGTCGGAGAGGATAAATGGTTGGACAAATGGAGTGAAATAAAAGGATGGAAGAAGAGATAAAGGGCAGATGAACTGTGGGAGGGGGGATGAGCAAGGCGGTGACTTCAGCATGGCTCAGCTCACTGTCTGCCGTGACCACCTGCTACTCTAAGCAGTACCAGCTGGAGCATTACAGTGTGGCTTAAGGAGAGAGAGAGAGAAAGAGAGCGTTTTTAAAGACAATCTGGGTCTCACTAGTTACCCAGTTTAAGATAAATTACAGTTGGAAGCCTTTAAACTGACATTGATGTGGTTACAGTTTTAAATTGTCTTTATGTTATTAAGAATGTGCTCGCTTGCATAGTTAAGTTCTCTAATGTTTGGACCACTGTCTACATAAATGTAGTATAATATTGGCACCATTTATTGACCATATAGACTTCAGTCAACGCCTCAGTCTCAGTTTAGACTGAACATGATAATCTTCATAAAGATTACACTCATTCCAGGTCTGTAGTATTATATTGCATTGGATGTAGCAAGGGATGCTTAATAATTTGGCCCCCTGGTATATTTGACTAGAGAGCCCTGTATATCACTTTGTAACTGTTCACAAGCAACATTGGAAATGCTGTTTCTATGAAACTGTTCTCATCATGTTTATTTGCATTTTTCATTTACCCTCTAGGAATCTAGTCTTCCAGTGTTTAAGGTTTTGGCCGATCTTTGCCAAATGTTATTTCAGGCAGCTCTAGCCACATAATTGTTTCACTCAGAGTGGTTAAAGGTGCCTTAAAATCGTTTAATATTAATGAGAATAAAAGAAGGGTATGAATGCACATTAATATTAATTCATCTTAATTAAGACACGCAGAGTGGAGTTACTGCAGGGAATATGTGTGAAACTCTTTAAAATGCAAATTGCATACACAGGGGAAAATTAAAAAGTTTAAAAATGTAGTTGAATTGCATTGACGCCTCAAAGGATCTGGCAGATACTTGTGGGGTGCATAGTTAACGATAAATTCATAGTTAACGATAAATTCTGGTTAATCTTTTGCTGGTCCTTTGGCTAGTGGGGACTTACAAGTGTTACGTGTAGCATCTTTATAAGTTTGCTAACCAATGCTGTACAAGGAAAGGAGTAATTAGATCTACTAATGTACTAAAAAGTCATAGTACAATGGGCGGAAACACGTGAAAACACAAAATAGGTTTTCATGTTGGGAAGCCCTAAGTGTCCCCTTGTTCACCCACCTGTACAGTAATACAGTGAGGTCTTCTGTTAGCGTGGTCCAAGGCAAATGAGGGTTGTTTCAGGGCCGTGTCACGACTCAAATCTCATTCCAATGTCATAGCATGGTAGTGTATTGGCTTGCCTCCCTACAACAGCACAGACAGAGAAAAAAAAAGTCTGGAATTGTTTCCTGGCTGGTGTCAAGGCCTCATTTAGACCGCTTATTGCACTCTGCAGCCAACCAACCTGGCGGTGACATACTGCATATGGTCCGTAATCTCTTTTCTTCCTATCATCCTCCTCCAGCCAGTGTTTCTAACAGCAACGCATTCATAACAGCTTTGGGTTCATGCTCTTTTGTTTCCCAGTTATGTTTGTCTCTGTCCTCACACATCAGGGATTCAAGTCTCTTAAAGGAAGTTGTTTTTTTTTTTTCAGATTATTGTAAGAATTTTGTACTTCAGTCAATCATATATACACAGTGTCTGGAGTTAGTAGGGTAAGGGAAGACAGGAAAACAAGGTCCACTGGGAGAGTAAACCACCAATGTCTTTAAAGTGTTGACCCAGTTACCTCAAGCCCGGGTCCAATAGTTAGAAACTTAGAAACAGTGTCACCAGGAAAAAAGTGATATGTACAGTGTGTTGCTATTTTCTTTGCACCACAAAAGTAAAGATATCATTTAGCATTGAGCTGACTTTATAGTTATAGTTGTTCTGTTCTGGTTACTTCTAACCACAGTGGCAGCTAATTAGCAGGATAATGGCTTGTGCAGGACAGCCAGGAGCTGTTCAGATTTATACAATACACTGCTGATGGAAGCAGGTGCTTTATTAGCCCTGAAAGCGTCCGTAGTCATCCAAGCCAAATAACAACAGGAGATGTCCTTATCAGTTAAATGGTATACAGTATTCAGCCATATTAGATCTGTCTCCAGTTGAGGATCACGGTAACCCACAGGGGCCGTATCTCCTGTATCTCGATAAATCAGAAAGAGCTGGGCAGGAAGCGAGGAGGAGCACGATAGGAAGTTGTTTGAGGGAAAAGGTAGTAATTGCGAAGTAATTATTGATGCCATTTTGGGGAGAAAAAACATGCACAAAGACAGCAATACGGCAGTAGGACCCATTGCTAGGCAACGAGCATGGTAATACTCTGTGCAGCATCCAATTAAACGAGCTCTGTGTCGAAGTGGCTTGTTGATTGTCTGACTAATAAGGTGATGGTGTGTGTGTGTGGGGGGGGGGGTTCTTTTATAATTGATTATACAAGGATTAAGTTTGCATTTGGATGGCAGAGTGAGACACTCTTAGCCGTTTCAGTGATCGGGGTACTTTCACCCAGTCAGGAAGGATATCGCAGGATGTTTAGATAATAGTGATGGCAATTCCTTTCTTTAATAATACTAATGCTGTTTTGCGTTCCTTCTACTCGTTTTATCTGTGAGTTTACTTTCTATTTTTCAATTTCCTTTATCCAATAATTCCAGGTGAATGTATAAGTCTAGTTCAGAGCTAAAGTAAATGATGGGCTACCATGAAAATGAGTACCACAGCAAACTGGATAATAGATAAAGCCCCATCAGACATGCAACCTAAATCACTAAAGCATTTATTGGCTGATGCACTAAGACTCTTGATAAAACAACTTTATTACATACTTGTACAGCTGTCTTACAAAAAAAACAAAGAAATGGCAATAATAGCATCTGTGTCATTATTAACTATAACTATATTGACCCAAAATGAAAGATTGCAGAGATAATCTCAGTAATTAACTGTTGGCCTGACTAATTTATAGAAGTAGCTAAACAAGCGTGGACAATAATGGGCAAGTGAAAAGTAAAGTTTTCCCTTCCTTACAAACTACTTGGGCCAGCATTTTTTTTTCAGTGGAGGATGAAGCTGCTATAGTGTGAATAGAGTGCTAAAACAAAACAATTGATTTGGGCTTATTCAAATATGTAAACGACTGTCTTTTCAGTCCACAAATTCCTTCTCTACCAAAACACAGCGGAAAAAATCCAAGTGCTAAAGCCTTAGCACCCACAGCCACATGTAGCCTACACCTTCATTAACACATCAGTTGCATTCACTGCTGTCTTCACATTCTAATTTTCCTGTTTTATAAAGATCTGGGGTGATTTGACATGCATGGTGCAATGCGCCAGCCCTTTGAGGAGTGTTGTTTGTCGCATTTCCGCCTCCAGGAAAGCTGGCGCGGCGTCACATGGGTGAAAAAGGCGCTGTTTTTGCAGATAAATGAATTGTAAAAATAAAGGAGGCAGAACATTTCCTCTCTGATTCGCACAGCACTGTGACCGTAGCCTGCAGTTCTACTGTCCACCTGTGTAAAATCCCCTTGTCAAGAAGTAAACTGTACATGGACACGTACAAAGGCCAGTTCTGAATATTAATGAGATATTTCTGTTTAATTGTTAACACCCTGCACGGAGGTATTTGTAAAAAGAAATCCTCTCTGATTATGTCAGAGTCAACTTGCCCTAGTAATCATATTCCAATTGATCTTCATACAGACTGACTGTATCATGGCAATGTCTGTCAGTCGGTCAACCACTTTAGTCCAGACTAAAATGTTGTAACGACTGGATTCACGGGGCTTGGTGATTGTCTGACATTTCCTATAGCACCACCAGTAGTTTCATTTTTTTAATTTTTTATACAAATCCAGTAAAATATCTTAACATCTACAAGATGGATTGGTATTTGTCCAAATACCTGCAAAATGAATGCCATTCCCAACCCCCTCAGCTCTACTTTTCATTTAGTTTTAATTAGAAAATCCAATATAATATCTATTCCATCAGCAGTTTCTTACTTGAGTGATGTTGCACACTGCCAAGGCCCAACGACGCATGGCGATCCCCTGGTTAAATGTTGTGCATCAAGCAGCAGACCGTGGCGAAGTAACCACAGCAACCTGTATTGTTCTAATTCATCATTCTACAGTTTTTAGGAGATACCATAACATTTCTCTCACAGCTATTAACTCCCTCCCGGGTGTATCCATGTAAAACACCTGGTAACCGGGGGCAACAGCTGCATCATCTTCTTTTTAACGAGTCTGGCCAAAGTACCCTCTGCAGTTCCACATTTTTAATTTCAATACAGGACGACGTGTGGCTGTTGTTAGCAACATGATGTGATAGAGATTGTTTAGATAAATTTCATAGCGGCGTTCCGAGAGACAAAATACTAGTTAATTTGTGGATCATTACCAGGAAGAGGCAACTGTTTCGGTCTCAGATTGGCAGTAATTACCTGTTGAATTACAGTTTAAAACAATTTCATAAATGAAAGAAAATACAACATGAATCACATGTATGCATCTGGGTCACTGGATCCAGATGCATAACAGTCAGTCTAGACTAAAACTGTGTGTACACACAAGGACAGGAATACGCAGTCTGTTTATAAATGCGCGTTTGATTGACACTTTACAGAACTATGTTAATCATGGACATTAACATTTTATACAAACAATGTTTCACTGTAAGGCACAAACATGGTCATCCCAGGCTGGAGTACTTCAGGTTTACTTCAGGTATACTGTATTACTTTGCATTGTTATGCAAAGCTAAGTGTTTTTACAACAATCTTAATATATAATGGGCCCTATGTAAAAGTCATTGGTTAACACAAATAGAAACACACTGACTTGTTTTTATACAATAGACAACGCATGTCACTCTAGATGTTGGCACACTACACTGATGCACGTCCTGTATACACACACACAATCACACGCACAAACACAAAAACACGCACACACACTTTGTTCCAGTCCGTGGAATGAGCTATTCTATGCTTGTTATAGTAGTTCCGTGAGCAGCTTCTATTTACACACGC
>NC_048407.1:1331496-1342236 GCF_013103735.1 Etheostoma cragini
GTGTGTGAAGGTTTGGCCATAATCCTCCCCATAGCAACTGCACCTACGTTGTTCCCTGTAATGGTTTTATGAGATTATTTCCTCCGAGAATAGCATTGCTACATTCTACGCTGGTGTGTTTTGCCATGTTTTTGAATGAGCTGTTTTGATAGATTGGAGTGAAAGTTACATAGTGTGGATCTAGGACTACATATTGGCTTAGAGTCGGATTTATTCTGCAGATCTTTTCATTTTGTGTGTGTGTGTTACAGTTTATTGGTGTTCCTGTATGTGTTTGAGTGAGTAGTACACAGCAGAATACAATGGTAACTGCTTGTGTGTGGCATTGAGGGTGTACGTATATGTATATACTTCTGTGTGGTTGCCATGACACTGACAGACATCATTCTGTATTGAAAGTGTTGTGACAAAATTACCAAACTAGCGGTGTTGAAAGCATCTGAAAAAAATCCCTGATAGAGAAAAGCATCTTTGAAGAGAATCTTCAAACGTTCTCAGCCTCTGTGAGACATTTGAACTGAGGGGGAATTTAGTTTATCATTATCATATCTCACTGCATTAACAAGTGAAGTGTGTGTGTGATTGCACAGCTTACCTGGTTCTCTCTTAGCAGACAAGGTAGCAGTACAAATTTATTTCACCCCATATTTTTTAAGGTTTTCTCCTGCTCCTTCTTCTCTCGACAGTAAAGTAAATCTTCTTTGTGGGCTTTGGCCAAGTTTGAAAAAGCTTGTTTCACAGTCCAATGGTTCCTTGCTAGCAAAGGGATAGGGCCACATATCATTGGAGGTGGCCAGTGAAGATTTGGCTTCAACTCCACACAGTTCCCTCTCATACCTCTAAAAAAGGACACTCTGACATTGTACATTTTACTATACATTTTGAGAAACATACTGAAAAGCTTAAAACTAGTGCTGTTCTGGCCCTTTTACCTATCTTGGAAAAAGTGCAATTATTCAGAATGCTACCACAACTGAGATCATGTTAGATTGGAACCACAATTGTTTTAATGGTTTTGCTGGTTACTTTAGGCTCTGCATAGACTGGAAAGCCTAAAAGTGCCGCTATCTGTTCCTCCCTTGTGAACCTGTGGCCTTTGCAGCCCGAGCTTTTCTGGCAGAAACCTTCAAGCTTTTCTTGAACCACTGTGAAAGGTTAAAGGTGAGCAGGCTTTTGCGTTTAGGACTCTACTGCTTTGGGATGACCTTCCTGAGGATATCAGCTTCACAGAATCAGGATCGTATTTTAAATATCCTTAAATGTAAAGTTTTATGTAGAGGTCTAACCTGCAGGCACAAGAGACCTGTAACCTATAGTTCAGGACCATAACAATTTATGATGATTTGATTTGATTAAAAGTTTGTAGTTTTGGTCTTAGCAGAATGTCTTTTCACCATAATTCTTCAAATCTTGCAAGTAACTTACTTGTATTTGACATCTGAAGCACTTTTTAACAATCAACAGATTGCATCAATAGATTGGACTTGAAGGCGTACATATTTTCAGACTAACCCTATTGCCTTGTGTCTCAGCGAGGAGGACACATTACCTCCCACTGTCCGCTTGAGGCAAAGTATGTGTTTCAGTGATGACATTTCCTTCATAATACCAAAGGTCCTCTCTTCCCAGCACAGACATGGACCAGTCCAAGGGTTAAAGAGAGAGGGAACAAATCGATGCATGCAGACAAACACAGAGGGCTTGATTGATAGGTTGCAGGATGGCTTATATAGCACGGCTATGGACACATATACAACGGACACACAAACACAAAAACAAGCAAGTGCACACACTTTGTGCTTGCATCCTTCTCATATTGCCTCATTACTGTCAGCCTTATTCAAACTCCAACAGACACACACACACAAAGTGGACATTTGTCTTCCTAACTCCCGTAAACAGAGCAATGAGATCTAACGGCAAGGCGGCCTTCCTTGAGCCCATCTCCCCAGCACCCCCGAGGGAATAGAGCGTGTGTGTGCGTGTGTGTGTGTACGCTTTTGACAGCCAGAGGGGGATAGGAGTCAAAGCTTGTTTACTGAGTAACTGGCTAACAAATTACCTGCTCAGGGGCATCAGGGACATGACGAAACAAGAGGATCACCTCTGTCTGTCTGTCTGTCTCTCTTTCTTTCTATCTATCACTTTATCACACTGTTTCTCTAACTCTTTCTCTTTTCCCTCTTTTTTGTTGGTCCCTCTTTCCTGCTCTGCCCTCATCCTCTTATGTTGCACAACATCATTTTCTTCTACGCATTTCACTTTCTGTTGCTCCACCAATACACGCACAGGCGGCCATAACCCTAATGGCTTGGAGCGTGGTGATGAGTGAGGTGACAGTACACATGCACAAGCACACACAGCATATCAGACACTAATGCAGCAGCCGCGGTGCTAGCTGTCACATCCACTCTGCACTGCAGCCTGGATAAACCGCTCCGCTACTGCTGCTGCAAGGCCTTTTACAGGTACAAGGAGGGGGTGTAGCACTGCTTCTGCTCTTACTGTTGTAGTTGTTGTTGTTAGCCTCAGATTGCCTCTCAAGTCTAAAGAAAGCATGGCTTGGGATTGGATATTGGAGTCTGGAGGAGGATTTGGAGGAAAAAAGTTTCAGGCAAGAGAAGGAGAGGGGAAGTTTAAAAGTTACAAAAAATTCTTTTTTCCACTGAGTTTCCCTCGTCAGTTTTTTCATCCTTAATTGAAGTAATTAATGATGTTGTCATCATACTTTGCATTTTAATAATGAATAAACAATGTGGGCTGAATTAGTTTAGTCGTCTACATATTATGTCAACGATCCAGGACATTGCTGATTGGGTTTTCAAAATTTGCAAAAATCCATGGCTCAATGTTGTGTTCTTGCAAATTTTACAGAATGGCACAGAACAACTGTTAAAAATGCATCCAATGTCTGGAAAACAGAGAGACGAGTTCAGTTATGAAAGGAGCCATGCAGTAAACTGATATATAGTCCAGTCACCATCCAGCAGAGTGGAATCAATAATCTAGCTTTCTACACTAGCGGTCATGTCCTCTCTTATCCCTGCAGCTATCCTCACTCATCACACAGACCGCGTTTGCAGGTTGTGGAATGCAAGGCACAACCGTAGACTGTATAAAATATGGATGTAGTCTCCATGATGTCACCCATAGATTTCTAAAAAAAAAATCTCAAAAAGGGCGGATCCTGGGGTCTTTGTCCGTCGCCATCTTGGCAGTGCCTGACTTCGGCTAATCCAAAAGAGACAAAGAGGTGGAGCGTAGATGGAGCTGAGGCACGCTGAATAAAGTCCATTTTTGGCTCCTGTGAACAAAGCCCACCTGTCACTAAAAGTGGAACGCTCTTAATTATGCAGAACTTTAAACCTAAATATAATTTAAACACACAGTTGTCATGAAGGGCAAACTCAGCCATAGAGACCAAACCCATATATTGTTCCAGGCTGTAAACACGTTTATATCTGCTGTAAAGATGGCCATTTTAAGATAGGGGTCTATTGACTCCCTTTTGGAGCCAACCTCAAATGGCCACTCGATGAACTGCAGTTTTTGACTCTCACGCATTGTCTTCATTTTTCAGCACCAGAGGTTTCCTCTTTTGCAACCCACTGGCTTTTGTGTTGAAGATTAGAAAGAGCGATGCTCCTTGCATATTTTTGCTCTTCTTGCTAGGCGACCATTGAATCATCATCCTCAGCCAACGGTTATTTTGCTGGGAAGTGAAATGACGTGGGGGGCTTTTCTGCTCTCGAGTAAAGGTTTTTTCCACTGAAGTTGTCCGGGCGCTCCTGTAAAAACGCAAGGGTCATAGAGCGGAACAACAAAAGGCGCTCAGCAACGAAAAAACAGCAAGCAAAAGGCTCCACTCTCAGAAAAGAAAAAGACAAAAACCCACCCCAGACTGCTAATACGTGCTCTGTCTTATCAGGGCCTTCTGCTGTCATGCAGCTCCACAACCATACATCATGTACAGTGTATCTTGTTTAAAGATTGTGGGCGTAAACCATGTGAATGTGCACAGTATACAGGCCACAATGACTCAGTGACCTGACTTTTCTTGGGAGTCAGTATCGGGTCTAACGGAGACCTGACAACTCCATTAAACACACCAGTGTGTTTAATAAGCTGCTACTTGCAGGCTTGCAAGCACAGGCTGGCAAAATAAAATGCTGCTCAATTTAGTGAACAATGATTAAGCTCGATTTTTGTAACATTATCCATTTAAGGTCTTGAAAGATCACATTTTCAGCACGTTTTTTGGCACTTTTATTGACAAACTGAAACAATGCTTGCTGAGGAATTTCTCCTCCATAAAGGTCTGGATTTATTCTGTGTTGACCGACCTTTCTGATGTAAATGTGGAGGATAAAGGTACATTAACATCAGTACGTTTTTGTTTAAAAATGCATTTTTTTCGCTACGTTTACACTTCGCGTCCACACCACCCTGGTGTTTCTGAACCCCTAAAACAGACCTTTAGAAACCTTTTGGAAACGAGAAAGCACCTCAGTCGCGCATATTGTTTAGTTAGGTCTTACTTTTGTTGTTCTTTCTCCATCAACTTACGGATCCATGATTTTCAACCCCAGACAATCTGCTGCTTGTTCACACAAGCACGTGCATGCCCGGTGTCTGTACAAATGGCCGAGTGATATGTGTTGATAAGCATGTAAATATGGCTGGAGATCATTTCTGATCATTTTTTCAGTAACAGACCTGTGACTGTTCTCAGCTCACTGTTCACTGACTCAAATAACACCTCTTGATCCGCAGCAGTAGTGCTATAGTCCTGGGCTACAGCGAATGACAGATTAGGCGCTATATGTGTGCATAGAGAAACAGATGGAAGGAGATCCTAAAGGTTCCCACCTCCTTATGTCTATATTCTCCTCAATGTCAGAGTTCTCCTTCTCTGCTGAGGTTTAGCACACGCCCAGCATCACCCTATCTGTTTATACAGAGGCTAATAGGAAGCCTGGTCTTTATCCCCACACTGCGGCTCAACATAATGGAATAGAGAGACATAATGCTGCTCGAGTCAAACAGTCAGCGGAGGCCTTTAAATTGCTTCCAATCCCCTTAACAAATCTGATGGAGAGGCTATGAATAACTCAAGGACCGCTCATCTCCCCGCGCTCTACTTCTCTTCTCCGCTTCTCAGTCTAAACCTGAGTATCAACTTGGATTAACTCACTTTAGTTCACTTTTTTAATTACCATTTGTCGGCTTAAATTACCAGTTTACATTCCAGTTTGAAGATTTTGAAACAGACATCACAGGCTTGCAGTAAGTTCTGTGATAGAAAAGTGTGGGTAAAAAAAATGCCCCCAGTTGTTTTGATTTTCTTCCTGAATGGATAAAGAGAACAAACAATTGACTCCAGCCTCATGCGGTCAGATGACTTGAAATGACCTGGGTCTGATAAAGAGCACCCTTCAAGTTTTATTGCCACTTTATTTCTTTAGGGAAGGTGTGTATGTTTTCACTCTCTATCGTGTCATCTAACTCTCTTAATCCATTGAAATGTGGCAAATCTCACACCCGTTGCATCATTAATGTGTAACTTCAAACGTAGATTAGTGGGTGTTACCCTAAAATTTAGTAAAAACAGGTTGTACTGTACAGTACAGCTCAGATGTGTCAAAATTTATCATTGACCTGAATGATTCTGCATCGATTCAGTGACAGACCATAATGGATTATTGCCTACTGATGTTATTTGTTAATTTTCTGGTAGCTGCTTTTTTTTGTTGCCTTTTGTCCGCTGTGTTCGGACTCCGCTACAGTCAGGAGGTGTGTTTTATAAGAGCAGATACAACAAAAAGCGGCATTAGTAAATATCTGAATGCTTGAATTTGTTGATGCAAACCCTATGTAGCAATGTATAATATTGAGGAGCTGATGCATTGTGATATTGAATTGGATAAAATCATTTACAGGGTAATTGTAATTTAATCGTGAGACCAGTGAAGATTCACACCCCTAGTACAGCTTAGTTACAACATAAAGTCAAGATTGAACTTAAAATGTACACCTCCCCCTGAGCAGGTGCAAGTCGTTCCTTATTAACTGCTGTCATGCTGGAACGGCTAGGAAGATGGGAGAGACTAATGATTGAGCAGGAGGAAAAGGTTCTTTGATACCACGGCTACATTGAGAGCATAATTGTCTGTGACAAACATCACTTTACATTTATGATGATATGCACGCTCAGTATTGCGCTGTACAGTTACCATTACTCGCAAAAGATGATGATTTTATGCTGCTTTCACGTTAGACTGCCACTGGCACCAATATGTTACATTAACTTACCGTGAAGAAGGATCGACTTTGGCGGAATCTCGTATAGGTTTTCCAGAGACTTTTGTCAATGTTTTTTTAGTTAGATAGATGAACTCACATTTCTATAATATGTTCACACATCAAAGCATTCTTTATATTCTTATCTTTTGAAAAGCTTAAAGTAACGTCTGTTTTCGGTCTCTTATTATCTGTGTCTTTCACTCCCGTTACTTGAATGCTACACTGGATGAATCACTTTCTGTGAAAATGTTTTTGTATGAATCTTAACTAATTACAATGTAACAACTGTTGTGTAGACTTTACAATCAATTTCCTCCTAAATGACCATTCACTAGTCAGTCACAGATGCAATCATGAGGTTTATATAGCATCACATAACTAATAAAAACCAGACTTGTCAAAAAAACAAACATCAGTGTGATAACAAAAATATCTATAATTACATAAAAACTGATTGGTTTGACATGTACTTAGATTTTTTAGTTTGGCCCATCTGCTAAAAATGTGTTCCATTTAACGCAGAGCTGGGAATGATGTCACAACCTAGTTTCACTTACGTGTCGGATTTTCATTGTTTTCATTTGTTCTAGCCAGGTTAGCCATTGGTTGCTAAACCAGTTGATAAACACGCATTACGCTTGTTTTTGTGCATACAAACAGTTTTAGTCTTACCATATTTTTAAAAACATTTCCCTATCTCTCATGTGGTTGCAGATGTTTGAATCCACAAGGTACATTGAACATTTTGGTGCCAAAATGCGTCAGACAAACAGTAAACACCTGTGTCCTACTGTAATAGAAACAGCATAGAGCCAATCAAACATTTGAGTGGCATGCTGATATTTGTCCCAACAAAAACAGACGTGCTGTACCTCCCCAGTTCAGCAGCATGCTGGCCTGTGCTACAGTTTACATTGTTGTGCTGGTTGTTTTAAATACTTATGAGCTATGACAGTTGTTGCTCTCAACACCCTGTTATTGACAACAGACACACTTGCAATTATTCTATTAGTGTGAAAGGCTGGCTGATTGAAGATGATTGGTTGGATCACAAGCCAATGACAAAGAAATTCTCACGGAGATGCACACACAGATATTTAAATAATGTGCTGAAATCAGCCGTGCGGTGTGGGGGCGGTTATATGTGTGTTTATGCCGACTGCTCATCAAGTACTCGTTCATGTGGGTGTGACAGTGTGCTTTTTGAAGTGTAATTTGCCTAGAAGAGACAATTTAACGAAACAGAAAAATCTAAAAGAGTGTGCGAGAGCAGAGGAATGCAGAGGAAATAATAAAGGGATTATAGATTGCCTTTTGCAATTACAGGATTTGCATGCTTTTGCGTTGTACTGATTAGTTTTATACGCCTGTGTGATCAGACACACCTTAAAAACTGGATGGCCTTAGCATCTGGGAGACTTTCTCTCAGTCTCCCTCTTCCATGTGCTTTTTATGCCTGGCATAGCCGTTGCTCTAGCCTTCACAGTTGGCATATCTTTAATTATCCGGCGACATAACATACCACTTAGAGCTTTGAATCCCTGTTGCTCTTACGCAACCCCACCCTCCCACACACAAACACATTTATACACCTCAATTATGGATGCATCTTTCCCAAGCGGTGGAGTGACAGCTCTATTAGCTTGTGCTTTGAATGTGCTCATAGTGCCAAGTGCCAGATGGGGGGTGCTGTTGAGTCGTTGTAGGTTTTGATGTCTGCAGGTTACGTGTAAACCTAAAAGTGATGAATAAAAGTCGATGTGTGACGCGGCATTCAGAACAAATATACAGTAGTAGCTGTACAAAGTAGAACAGTCTCAGACACTTGATTATAATTGCTTATATGTGAGACTTTGGTATAGCATTTGATGACATCATTAGCAACTCTGTAAACTACACCAAGTGAAAGCCCTACATGAAGATTTACAGATATAGCTAGTCAATAGTCCAAATCACACCTTATGGCAAGTGCCCTCTTCAGGACTTTAGTCCTGATTTTTCTGTTGGCCTGCTTAATAAATTGTTATATAATGATCTCGGTTTACCCCTGTTCGCCATAAAAATTTTAAATGACTTCAATTTTTTATAATGACTTTGATTCCCATGAAATTTCACGAGGCGGCTGCATCACAAATACTTTCTTTTGTGAGTTTTAAACATAGAGTGTTTAAAATAGGTTTTAATGCTCTCCCTTCTCTTCATTAAAGCCTCTATGTCTAAGGCTTGTGGTGATGCCCAATGTGCTATAGGGACCAAAAAATATCTATGTTTGGTACTGACTATTTGTTTTGGTTTGTCATGGTTCATGTGTGCAATAAACATTACACTTTGTGAGAAAAACTACAGCCAATGAGAGAGCAAGACATGAGCTGTGGGAAAGCCAGGGGGAAGGGTCACGTGTAACCTTACTGAATCCTGTTTTGCTTATGGTATTACGTCGTGTCTTGTGTCACTTTGCATGTTTGTTTTTGTGACATAACATAGTTTGCAGACTAGATTCAGAGGATTCTTACTGGCGAAAGATCTAGAAGTGTGCGAGCCCCTGTCGCCGGTCAGTCAGGTAATGTGAAAACAAGACAGAAAGTCGTTTAGTGTGTGAACAGTGCAGCAAACTGGTGACTTTGAAAGTCTTGTGGTAGGAACTTAGCTTTCAAAGTATTCAATACCGTTTTAAATTCAAATCTAATTCACTGTGGTGGCCAAATAACTAAAAGCTAAAATTGACAACTGATGCGTACATGTTTTGGATGTTGCAAGTGGCCCGTTGTAGACATAGTCCAAAAATCAAGCCAATTAAACAATATCAAAGGAATATTTGAAAGAATAATCAAGGCAATAAGGCTCATGTTTTAAGCCCTACTGACTGTTCACAACAGTGCTGCAGCGCTCCCGCTCATCTTTTTCTACTGAGCTATGGTTTGATGGGATTAGCAGGCTATGATGGTTGTGCTGGTCACTTCCAATCATACAGGTCTAACAGGATTACTGCTAGCTTGTTCTGATACTGGGACAGCCGCAGTGCCTGTTTGATGTCACCTGTAAGACGTCATAATCACCTCTTAAACAACAGTCCTGTATTTCAATATTTTCTCAAGAATCAGTTGATGATATTATAAACCCCTAAATAAAATCCTTAATTATCCTAGAGAATACATATTAGTTGTTTAACTTACATTATGAAGAAATATCTATACGTTTGTAAAGGGATAGGTTCTCCCACCCATAATGAGTAAAGTGGAGCAAGGCAGTACAAACCACTTTAATAACACAAAGGACTTTCATTTGGAATCCCCTCTGTTTCTGTTCTGTTTGATTCTTCTCTGGTCTGTTTTGTTCTGTTCCTCTTTGTAATATCTCTTTTAACTTGAATGAGTCCCTAAAAGGCCCTTGGCGGCCAAGTTAAAGTCCCTAGAACTGTAAAGCTGTGTTAAAGTGAGCGATGGTGGCAGCAGTTAGGGTTATACTGCAAGCTAGCAGCTCTTTATGAGACTGTGTAAAATACTTTCTGCCAGGGACTGAGGAAGGGAGGGGAAAGTGGAGAAGGACAATGTACTGAAGAGGATAATGTCAGAAGGATCCCATTATACCTTATTGCTCAGTTTACCAAAGGGAATTGGCTTTTCTGTATGTGCATATTCTCCTTGACAGAACTACTAAAATGCATATTCTCTCAGGATAGATCAGAGATCAGGGCCATGTGTGGTGCAGTGTCCCAAGAGAGAAACAGGTTGGAGTTTAGTGTCCTGCTCAAGGGGGCTTTTCACATTTAAGACTTCCATTTACACCCTCAATACACTTCCTGACAGTGGCAGGAATAGGCAAATGGCATTTTCAAGTTGGACTGGCATTTAGACTAGAGGAAAAGAAATTAGGGGAGAAAAGAGTTTGGCAGTAGTGAACTTGGGTAAAAAGAAAAGGCGAGTGGTAAGATGAGGAGTGAAGAGAGGAAGTGCTCCCACAGCGAGAATGTTAAGTGATTACACGATGAAGATCTCTTTGTGCATCCCTCTGATCCTCCGTCTACCCCATGACTCTCTCACTGACACGCTGCCATTGCACCTAATCAGCCAATCACGGCTGGATTCTGTCTAAGAGGCCTGATTGGCAGATTAACCAAGCTCATCAACACACCACCCAGTGCGACTTCTAACACACTGTAACAAGGGGAAGCACACAGTGTGCTAATTACTGTGTGTGTGTGTGTGTGTGTGTGTGTGTGTGTGTGTGTGTGTGTGTGTGTGTGTGTGAATATGCATGCATTTGTCAGTCTTCTTTGCATTACTGATTCTGTGTGGGTCACGTGTCTGCCAGTCCACACAGTTTAAAGTTAAAGTTGAACTGTTTTGCCATATTAAGCAGCTTATAAGTGGCTTAACTTTGCGTTTGAGGTTGTTGTTTTTTTATTTTTTATTGGGGGGGGGGGGGGGGGGGGGGGGG
>NC_048407.1:1342248-1347324 GCF_013103735.1 Etheostoma cragini
AGATGGGAGAGCTGGTGATGCTGTAGTTGGGTTATATAACCACCATCTTTTCCTGTGAGTAAACACAAAGGCACAGAGCCTCTATAATATCTTATATAATATACAATATTATACTTCTCTTAATTGCTGTAATTAAGCCACAGGTCAACTGTACATACAATGTTTATCTGGTAAATACTGTAACAAAGAAACCACATCAAATCCACACCAATAAATCGATACAAAATGAATGAATGGATGGAAGTGTTGTTAGTCAGGAGGAGCTACCATAGTGGGAAGAACAAATGCAGGAATTTTGGAGAGAAAGTGGGAAGCATGAAAAACCTAGATTTAAAGACGAGACCTACCTGAAGCTCTGCTACATGAGCTGGCAGGATGTTCCTGGAGAGTGGAACTCTCCTTGAGAAAGCTATTTTTCTCTGCTGATTATTTTCCTCGGTTCTGGGGATGACTGCAGTGGAATCCTGGGATAACATTTCAGAGCACATCCGCGGTGTTCAGTCAATACTGTGTTTGACATGGAGCCAATAAAAGAGAGTCATTCAAAGTTTTGTATCTATTTGATATATTTTTCTTGCACTTTTGTATGTAAAGAGTCACGCTACAGGATTAGATGCAGTGGCCACTGCAGTACTAACATTTACAGAATTTTCAGAGTAGTCATCATTATTACACACAACCTTCATTCTTTTTGTCTTCCCTTCATTCCCCCCACATTATCATTATTTTTCCTAGACAGAGCACCGCAAGTATAGCAGGGCCCTAAGAAAGATCAATGCCAATATGTATTTCATATCTAATTACTGGGGCAGAACCACAGTCCAGAGAAGGCGACGATGAAAGTGAGCGCCCTCTCACAGAGAAACACATATAAACTGCATTAGAAGTACACCCTGCAGCCAAAGCTTCAACTACAAGGACTATGAGTACAAGCACAGGTTATAGGATTCCAATAGAGCGAGCTACAGGCATTACCGGGGGGGAAGTCTCCAAAAAGCTGAGTTTCCCCCACTATCCTTTTTCTTTCTCCTCACTTGTTTTTCTTCTACTGCTTTAAGAAGCCAATTCATGTGTATTGCTTTGGGAATCTCACCTGTGTATGTATATCTGCCACTGCCTGTCTGTGGCAGAGTTAAAGCGAATGGTCAGAACAGAGCAAAGTCTGCCCTACTTATCACTAAATCATGCTTTGAAATGGTGACACTTATACATCAATGTTGTGTTTCCATTTATTCATTTTTACTATTAAGCTGTATGAGTATGCACATGAGCTTTGAATAGTCCTCAAATGTACAAGTAGCTCTGTACATTAAACATGATGACAGGTCACGGTTGACAGGTCTCTGTATTACAATGTCAACATTGGCGTTTTTCCAAAACCACTTCTTGCCATTAACAGTCGCATATAATAGAGGTTCTTCTAAACCTTGATTATAATTAAGATTAAAGAATATGCCTCCTGTGTAACTGAGTCAACATAAGCAATCCAAGCAATTACTGACTTTTTATTGATCTTTTCTCCTTTTTTCTAATCATTTCATCAAGTCTGTGCAAGTACTAAGGTTCACAGCTAGAGCGTATTTTCTTCATTACAGATCAATAGTCCCTGCTCTATGTTTGATTATGATTGCCAGATGAACCGATGTGTCACTTAATGACTTGCTCCCCCATCTGTTTCTGTGTCCTTTCTACTGTAGATTTGTTCCTGACAACTGAAGGGCCTAAGTTTGAGTTTTGGATCAGCAAGGTAAGGAGATTTTTGACCTTGTTCTCTTCTTGTTGTTGTCCCAGCTCTCCTTTCGACTGCCTGTAGAGTCAGTTCAGTCGAGGCAGCCGTAAAACAGTCATGTAGCCCTGCAGTAAGATCACTGTATGGTAAACATAATGTTGTACAAATCAAGTCATAGTCTTCGTGTAATTCATAGCACCTATTTGTTGCATTGCTCTGTTCTTTTTATCACTCATGTTAACATTTACTGCTTTTAAAATAGTTAGTTTTCTTTGGTGTTGATTTTTCAAGCCCTAATTGCAATTTGTGAATTGAAATTTAAGGGACAGCATAGTGGTTAGTACTTTCTTATCAGAGCAGGAAGGTCCTGGGTTTGAATCCACTGCCATAAACTGAACGGGTGTTAAGTGGGTCTATGTGTGGGCTGTAACCTGATGTCTTTGGGGAAACTGGAAGCAATGTGTTTACTGGGTCAATGGGAACCACAATGAATAGCTGGAACTTGACGTTTGTTCAAACTTTATTTGTTTAAATTTCCGATTATTGACTTTTCTGCATCTAAAGAAGAATCAGATAAATCTAAGAATGGATTTTTCTTTACTTTTAAGGTGTATGTTTACATTATCTAGGGACCTGCTGTATACTACAGTCCATTAAAGCCAACTTGTGTGTATCCCACCTATGAACTAAGTCCAGTTTATCCACCAATAGAAGAGTTATGTTTGCAAGTTGAACCAAAGGTATTTAACTTGTGATCAAAGAGTGACAAAACACCACCGCTATGTTCACTTTTACACCTCACCACACACACACACACACACACAGACCCACATACACACACAAACCCACTTACACATACATACACACCCCGTCCCTATCCCTACCCCCCTCCGAACTGACTGCCTCGGGGACCTTATTTTTGTTCTTTCACCTCCCATCGCCAGTCACCTCAAAAAATCCCTTCATGTGACCACATGCACTGTGTGTTGTCCTGTGCATCATTATGATCATTGTCGTTTTGTGTTGTATTCTTGTTTTTTCTCCTTCCCATGCTGAATCCGATGCTGGTAACTTTAATTTTACGGGAGTCATCCCAAAGGGATTAATAAAGCTAAGTCTAAGTCTAGGTCTACAACGTAACAAACAGATATGCAAAGCTTTGTTGTAGGGGTGCAGCATTGTTTGCACTGCTGCAGGAATAGTTAATATTCTGGGAGAGCAGAGAGGGGATGCCGTGGCTCTGGGTTTTTGTTGAAGGGGCCTATTTGAAATTCAGCAGGTCGAGGCACAAGCCGAACAGTAGTCTATCTTATCACAGAGAGGGGAAATGGGAGAAAGGAAGGGGAGGAGGTAAGGAAGAAGAGAGAAACAGAGGGAGATTGAAGGATTTGGCAGAGACAGAATGTGTGTGATGGTAGAGAGCTTCCAAGCAGGAGCAAAATGGAACAAATAAACCACCTTACCCAAAAACCAGTAGGATGGGTGGCAAGTGGGAGGAATGTTGATAAGGTGACTGGATGATGCAAGGGAATGTTTTAGAAGAAACATGAATAGTTTTATAGATAGTTTTATAAAAATGTATGTGTTTTCAGCCTTTTTCTTTGGATGCCCGTCTGTCAGTTAGAAGTAGTTTTTTAACATGTTTGGTGGAAGGTTAGGCCCTAGGCCAAGGGAGAAGTCTGTGGAGCGGTTGGTCCAGCACTTTTGTCCAGACTCAAATCTTTGATAACTATTTGATGGATTGCCACGCAATTTTGTGAAGATACCCATGGTCCCCAGACGATAGATCCTACTGACTTAAGTAATTCTCTGTCTTTCCTCTAGCATCACAATGAGGTTGACTTGTTTTTGTTATTGAAATATTTGACAACTATTGGATGAATTGTCCTGAAATATGATAAAGGCAATCATGGTCCCTGAGGATTCATTGTTTGGATTATTTATACCCGGACCTTTCATTCAGTGCCATTTTTAGCTCAAAATGTCTGTTTATCTAATATTTTGGCTTATGCCAAAATACCTGCAAAGCCAAAGACATTCCCATCGGCCTCAGCTGTAAGAAGAAAGAAAACAAACAACCCTTATCACACCGGGCCACTGGATAGCCAGCCCAAAAAGTGTTACATATATACTGGCAAACATTAAAATGCCGGCATTATTACTGTGAGCATGTTAGAATGCTAATAGTAGTATTTAGCTTAAAGTGCCAGCATATATTTAGACTCCTAATAAAATAAAAAAAATCTGACAAATGTATGATGATTGTATAACTGTGTAGTGTGATGTAGATCTGGCTGTAATGCAAATTGAAAATGTCCAAACATTTTGTATTATTGAACTAACTCATTTAGAGCATTGGGCACTTCTGCCTTGGCAGCTTTCAGAGAGCTTGTTGTTTCAACCATTAGCCGTTGTTTATCTGCCATAAAGCAAAGTAGAAAATGTGGATTTAGCATGTAGATGACAAATGGAGTGGTACTTTGCCTCAGTAAAAATAGAAAGTAATTTGCCATCAGAGGTTTGTGTTATCTGTGTAAGGACACAGAGGTTATCTCCTCAAGCTCACAAGAAGCCAGGCACAGAATTTGTATAATTATTAGCATCAAGACATGTTTGTGTCATTGTTTTTTGTCATTTCTTCACTGTAATTCATTCATCATTCAGTCTTTTATTAGCTGTTGTCTTTGTGGAATGGGTCAATATGCCATTCAGTGTATCTTGGGATTTTCTTCACTATGCAAAATTCCTAAAGCTTCATTGTTTGGTGGATATTTTTAAAGCTGGAACTGGAGTGTGGAGCAAAAGTTTTGGGAGCAGGAATTAGTCTACACCCACTGTACACTCAGACAGAATGAGTTAGTCAAAAAAAGGTAAACTGCAGGTTAACGACAGTTTACCTGTATCACTCCATCTCATTGTCTTCTTCAGCTCATGTTAGAAACCCAATCCTCTCCTTTTATAGTTGCGAAATGTATTACTAGTTCTTTTGGTCCCTAGTTCCCTAACTGCACATACAAGTGCTCACATTCAAACATGCTTGAATAGATACCAAAATATTGTACATCCAAACATACATGGCCTCGGCTGCACACGCACATGCTCACGCACATATACAGAAACACATTTCTAGCATCCTCAGAGCATTAGACCCCTGTTAATCCCACTACAGTATTTGGTTCAATGCAGCTGCATCTATCGGTCACAGGCCAGCACACGCCTCTTTCTCCAGCACTCTGTTTTAATTACTTTTCTCTGTTTCCTCTCCCTCCTAAGTCTTCCATTCCTCCCTGTTCCTCTGTTTTCCTGCGATTACACTAGCGAAGGCAGTCACAGATGGGGGCGTAAAG
>NC_048407.1:1347334-1391423 GCF_013103735.1 Etheostoma cragini
GAGCCGCAAAGATGAGTGAAAAGAGGTGTTATTGGACGTCAAGTAGAGCCAAGTCGTTTTAAAGGTCAACTCTACAACGGGTGATATAATAATTTAGTTCATTTGCGAGGGAGAAACTGATGCCTCTGGTTGCATACGGCAGTGTCCTACATCAAATTCAGTCTCTCTGTTTATAGTCTTTCATACACTTTCAGATCAACCCACATGTATTTTAGCACTGTACACTACTACTCAAGTCTCACCAAGCATACAGGACCAGGATGTTAATTTCCGTGGAAGAACAAAACATATTTTATTGTGTACTTTTTAATCACTTCAGCAATATGCTTCCTTGGACGCTTACAGTAAATGATGGGGTATTTTATCCGTTTTTGCAACAACAACAAAAATGAAATTGCCCCCTGCAAAATGGTCTATTTCATGCTAATTTTGCATTATCATAACTTCCCTGTCACATAAATGAGCCCCCCCCCCCACACACACACACACACACACACCTTAAAAGCATGAATTGCACATAGTACTCCTATCCCAAAGTGATCCTTTAGGACTAATGACTCACAGACTTACTGAGTGAGTGTGTGAGGCCACATGGGCTCAGATATAGGTATAAGTGGGATTACGACAGTACTTCACCAGATCACATGTTACCTTGGCGCCAAAATAACACAGATGAGGACACACTTGCCAGTTTGAAAATGTTCATTTTAAGTTTACTGCTTTCCACACAGCCAAGGCTGTCCGCTCAGCTCCGTGGTCGTGTGGCTTGCTGTTGTTTACCTTTTGTAATTTCCGGATTTTCCTATGGTCTCCGCAGTAAATGTCACAACGCTTTGAACTGTGGGTATTCCCTTTAGTGAAGTCTGCATCGATGCAGACTCCCGGAAAGGGCTCGGTAAGTGTGTACTCACAACCTCACACTCTTTATAATTTGACATTGGGACAACACTTATAAATTTTTACGTGAAACGTGTACCAAAATCTGTGAGTCTGTGAGTCCGGATTTTGGGATTGGGCCAGTGAGTGTTTACATGGGCTTACACAGGCCTTACCTTATTAAAGGCCAACAATATCAGACTACTAATATTAGTTTTCTTTTGATAATGCTGTTGTCTCTGAATTCATCATGATAATTTCATGTGATTTGTGCCTCATAAATGAATGAGGTGTGTGCGTGGCTGTAAACAGAACAGAAGAATAATAAGACCTGTAATTCCTTCATCTTCTGACATCAATCATCTGTTCTCAAACACACACACGGTTTTAATAATGACGTCTTAATCAGGCAACCAGCAGCAGTCAATCACACAGGCTGAGATCTCAATGCATAGAGTTAACACCCTGGTGGGTGTGTCTTTATGTGTGTGCGCTCGATTGGAAGCTTTGGATCTAATTGAGATGTTGATTCTCCCTGATTTCGAAGAGATCAGCTTAACTTTTTAGATTTTTTATCATTTAATAATCATAATATTTAAGTAAAAGTATTGGTTCACATCATGCTACACAACGCTTGTGTGTGTGCCAAGCGTTGGCCAAATTATATCGCCGAAATAAGTGCCTTTACTTTATGTCTCATCTCCATTCAAAATGTGTGTTCTGTGAACAGTTGAACTTGAATGTAATACTGGGCTTGATTTACTGATAGCCTGACCATGGACAGCACGGAACAACCGCCGGAGAGTTACAGGTGACATCATGTGTTGAGTTTGAGTGCTTTGTAGCCCTGTGGTATACTGCAGTTTTGTACATGAAGTACTTGATTTGTCCACATGTCACAAACACACACACACACACACAACTACTGCAATAGCCTCATTAGTATTTGTGGGGTTTCAGTCACAGTCAGCACTTTTTAGGCAATGTATTATTAGCAGACACTGAAAGTAAAACAAATGACTTCTTATGACATTCAGAAATAATGAAACGTATACGTTTATTTGGGCAAGTTTAGTTCTTTATCATTTTCTTCTTTTCTGGGTCTCTCTCTTTCTCTGTTTCTTGCTCTTTCCCTCTCTCTCTCTCTCTCTCACATTCCCTCTCTCTCTCTCACAAACACACACACGTCTGTTAATGCATGATGGTGGCTGTTGCTGCGCATGCTATCTACCCTGCATCTATTTATTCAAAACCAATTAATTTTCTTCCCCCAGCAACATAAAACACTTATTTTGCAAAACACTTTCCCCCAGGAAAACCTTCCTGGCTCCAGATTATAAGAACATTTACCAATATTTAGTACAAGATGTTCCAGTCCTTTTATGCCACAATCAAAGATGAGCAGTCGTGCAGAGGCCCCATTCAGATGTCGAAATATTGATGTACTGACTGACCTAAAGGCAACTTCAGGCCACAGCGTCATAAATCTAGTGGACCATCACACTGGCACCACTATTCATTAGTCTCCTAATCTAAATGTCTCAGGCTGGAGTGGGAGACTTTGAGTATGAGGATGTCATTCAGATGATCAACTGATCAATAACTCCTGCCTACTGTACCTATGATTAGGGCCTATACAGTCAACACAGTATCAGCCCATGACTGGCACCATAGGCCTGACAAGCAGAGATGTCACAGGGAGGAAAAGCACAGGTGTCAATAGTACAATGAATGATGGCTGAATTGCATTTAGCTGCCCGGCTTTCAGAGTCCTGGTTTTGTGCATGCTGACTCACTTGTCACACTGTCACATTGACATGGCTTAGTGGGAACGGAGCCAACGCTAATGTTATTAGTGACAGCCGCGCTGAATACTAAAATACTAAGAGAAACAAAACCCCTGAGGGTAGGAGTAGGGGGGTAGGGAGAATAGGTCAGAATCTGGATCAATGGATGTGGGTGGTTATTGTTTGTTCAACAGTCTGATGGATGCTGGCACAAAGGTGGACATGGTTTGTCTGGATCGTAGAGGAAGGGAACGGAACCCCCCCTGACGGTAACAAATGGTTATTGAGATTACGGAGGGGTCCAATATGATGAGTTTACTTTTCTTTATGACCTGTTTATCAAATATGATTGTGAGAGTGGTCCTGGGTTGTCCAATGATCTTCCCGCTCATCTTTATGATTCTTTTGAAGGGACGTTTGTTCAACTCAGCCCGGGAACCAAACCATACCGAAACGCTGAAGGTGAGGGTGGATTGGATGAAAAAGTTAGGAACTTACTGGAGTATTGACTTGTCAACCTGCACTTGTCTTAGCTTCTGAAGAAAGAGCAGGTGGTGTTGACATTTTTTGAACATGTGGTCGGTGTTACTTCTAAAGTCAGCTTGTGGTCAATAATGAATTGCGTTACAATGGCAGTGTTGCAGGAATGCTGTTCAGTGTTGTGTACAGAGGAGCCATTCATTTGAACTACTTGTTTTCAATTTCATAGTTCTTCTGTCTTCCTCTTTCTTAGTTTACACTGACATTTGACATTTAGTGGAATTTTAGCCATAAATTAATTAATTGATTAAAATAAATTCACAAATCAATTTGTCTGCACTCATCTCATCTTTATTCAGTATCTATTTCTCAGTTCACCTTCTCTATGCCTCTCAATTTGATCTTATTAACTTAAGGAAATATAGTAGAAAATGTACATAATGAAATCACCATGTACATAAGAACAGCGTTTGCATTTAAATAATAAGTGGCTTGCGTGCAGTAGTGACAGCAGTATTTAAGCACACATACACAGATAGCGTCCAACACGACTTATACATAATGCATATGTTGCTCTCTCTGACTCAGTCCTATTATCTCTGTCACCCTCTCTCTTCCTGTCATTCTCACTCTCCGTCTTTCTCATTATTCACTAATGTTGGTATCAGCAGTCACCAGTTTTCCCACATACGTCATACACACCCTCTTTTCTCACCCACTGATATGCTTATCTCCTCTTCATTCTCCATTGCCCTCTGTTAAGGGCACCTTCAGCCATGGATTTAGATGCGTGTCGAACACACAAGCACACCCATTTTTTTCTTCTATTTTACCCCATATATTGTTACATTAAGACGCAAGTAAACCTGAGACTATGTGTTATGGAAGGACCATCAAATGGCGTGGCCTGGGTTTTACAAGACAACCCAAGAATGAAAATAGTTTTAAACCGATTGATTGGCTGGTCAATTAATTACAGTCAATTAATCTGCAACACTTTTGAAGCAACAATTTTAAAAAATGACAGTTGAAGTCATTTTTTCGAGCAAAAAATGTCAAAAATGGGATGTTTTCCAGCTTCTAAGATGTTAGGATAATGTCATTTTGAAATCTTTAACTGTGCATTCATGGGCATCGGGTAAAAGAATTTCCCCGTGAAAACGTCATCATCCACGTTACTTCACGTGGGAATGTAACAATTTTTTATGCATACACCAATATAATAGAAAAGAAGAACACACATCCCAACCATGAGAATGCTGGCAGTCGGAAAAACAATGTAATCCCAGGGGCGGTCCCTGATATTCCCAGGGGGAATGAACGCACCATTAGTATTGTACTGTTGGTCGGACAAACAAATCAGGTTGATGACATCACCTTGTGTTCAGGGAAATTGTGATTGGCATCTTTAACAATTTCCTGTTTTATAACTGTGAGTTGGTAAATTGAGAGAATTACGACAGGTTAATCGTCAGTGGCAGCACTGAAATGATTTGGTGCTAAAGCGAGTTGTCAGTTATTGTTAGACATGTTGATTGACATGAAATGAATAGACAACCATATCAACAATTATTATATTGGTAGTACAAGTGAATTTATTAAGCAAAAGACGAAATATTCGCTAATTCCAGTTTTTCCAAATGTGAGGATTTGTTGCTGAAACTGTTAAACTATAATAATATACTAAAACATAGTGTTAGAATATCATCTTGGGCTCTAGGAACATGTGGTACTTTTTAAGATTTTACGGATTAAAAGAATAAACAAATAAGTGATAATCCATAATGAAACTAATTAAAAAATGAGTCCTAATCGGCTCCCAGAGGAGGAAGGGGACCTTTGTCCCCAGGGTCGTCCAGCTCCTTAACTGACTGACTGATGACTTACGACCTCATTCCATTCCCTTTCCCCCTTTTTTCTTTTCCTTTTACATGCTACTGTTTATGTACTTATTGTCAGGTTCATAACACTTTAACTTACTAAATAAACACGATCAAGCAAGAAACGAGACGCAGACGGCAAATGTGTAGTTAAAAGACAATTGCAAGAGGGGAGAATCAGAATCCTATCTGCAGCATGACCTTTCGAAAACTCCGGGGAATCCTCTGCAGTTTTCTTGCTTTATTGAAAGTCAGACACATAGAGATAACAAAGAGAGGACATCTGTTATTTGGTTTATGACTACCTAAAAGAACCAAGGCAAAGTGCAGGCCTGCACTCTGTCTACTCTGACTGACCTCGAATCTAAGACACTGGTTATCTCGGTGAATTACAACAGTGAGACATTCATGGTCTCTTGGTTAGGCAGCACTGACTAAAGAAAAACAGACACAGTTTGAAAGAATCACAGTATTGTTAAATGTGCATATAAGATTTAACAATAAGATTATATTGTTAAATGTGCATATAAGATTAATAATAATAAGCATGTAAGTTCATATGACAAGCAAGATATGAATATAGAATAATCATGAAAATATTATAAATGAAAGTTATAATATTTTAAAACATTACTACAGAGAAATACGAAATAAAAGACTTATAAAAATGAATTTCTCTGTCACTTATCTTGTTTTTATTGATGATGTACTGTTTGTGGTGGATTATGCTGCTCTTTGTCTCATTTAATTGCCCCATGGGGATGAATAAAGTGAATTTAATTGAATGTAGATGAATGACCCAGATCATTTACCCTCCTGTTAGCCAACTGCATGTAAAACACCAGTGTTTCAATGTTCAGTGTAAAATGTTCTCTGTGCTAAGAAACTGCATTCAGTATTAAAAAAAAAAAAGAATTACATTCATTTATTACTTTTCTTTATTTATTTTTTGTATTTTAACTTCATTTTAAGATCCGGGACTAATGCTATCACTGAACGTTAATTTCTATAAAAGATTTAGCAGAAACTGTCCATAGAGACAGCTGCTGTGACTGTTAGGGCTATTTAGAATATGGCAGCTTCAATCAAAAGTTATGCAGTGAAGTGCTTTCACATAGATGTGTTTCTCATGTTTATGCATAGATGCACACAGAAGTCCTACTTTGTCACTGCTTTTCTGTGGTCTACCCCCATGGCCCCATCAACCTGGGTCCTGCGTGACAAAGTACAGAACCATTTTGTTAACTGTTATACATTTTATTTGTATGTCTCACACACCTCTCTCTCTCTCTCTCTGTCTACCTAATGGATGTTCTCTCAGGATGGGAACTTCACCAGAAGTGAAGTCATGCCAGCAGAACCACCACCGGACACGACTGTCGGACAGTCCTCCTTCGTCGACTTCGGTGAGAATGCCAGATGTTTGCACTTTGCTTTAATTTAACCCACGATGATGTAATCCACGAACCCGTGTGTTTGTGTGTGACTGTGACAGAGTAATAGAGAGATCCCCCATAAACCCATCACCGGCTTATATTGAGTGGATATGGTTTGTAATTGGACACGTTAAAAGCACAGGAAGTCCGCGTGTGAACGCACATTTAAGATGCTTAGAAAACCTCCGAAAGCAGTCAGAGTTGTACTGCGCCAGATTATAATCAAAGTATGCGTGAGTGCATGCGTGCGCATGCGTGTTGCGTCAGATCCATTCCTCTCCTAAGTCCTCTAAGCTCCCTCTGCATTTGAAACTGTGTTGCTTCAAAAGCTTCCAAATAGGACTGTCTGGTCTTTGTTCTTTTTACTACAGCTCTCTCATCAAATAACTAACTTTCACCACACACGCATACGCACGCATACGCACGCATACGCACGCATGCACGCTCATCCCTTACCAGACAGGCTAATCTTGCGCGTGCTCACACAGTATTACAAACACACACTCAATCCCACATAGCGCCAGATTTTGGGAACATCTTATCCCCTTAAACAATCTTGGCCAGTAGCATTCATTGTTCAGCTCAGCTTTACATTCATCCTCAGCAAATCTCTGCTGGCTCTCTAATCTCCGGGCTGCAGCCTGTGCACCATAAAGTGGCCCCTGGTCGCTCTTGTTACCTCAGCCAGCAGACGGGGGAGAAGTGGGGCCTTCCTCTGCTAGTTTTAGAAGCTAAAAATCATTTTGATTAACAGTCTGTATGGTGTTTAGTCTTTCATTGCCAGACCTAGCTCCACAGCGTTGTGGGAAGAAGTCTGGCTACACCACACATGCTCTACATTCTGGGAAAGGAGAAAAAAACTCTCTGGGCTCTTTCCATTTCGTTTTAATAATAATAATTCACTGAAAGAACCAAGCAAAACGGCCTTGTTGCGTGATCCAAATTTTTTTCAAACTTGCCATTTTTACAGTGTAGCTTGCAAGCTCGAAGTTTGTTGTTGTTTCCTGAAGCAAACAGAGAAAATATTCCTCAGAGTGCAGAAGGTGAGGCAATGATCCTGACAATGTACTTCTGTTGATCCAGACAAGGTAGTTTACAACAGTCAAGTGAAATGAGGAATTTTTGGATGGAAAACCTCTGCTGTTGAGATTGCCTCGAACAATGTTCTGTACCCCCGTGCTCTACTGTAGCTGCTCTTCTACCAGAAGTAGAAGACTGATTGTATTGAGCACCTCCCAGTGTAGCACATACTACTCAGTGGGCTGCTCCGGTTGAATAGATAGGTTCAGAGCCTAAAGTCAAATATAAGCTATTCTTAGCTTTAAAGTGAGACTGTGTTACTTAGAATGAAAAGTGCCCACAGTTAACAAAAGTTGCACTTCCCGGATAATTGATTGCCCCCTACGTTCAATGGAATGTTTATCTGTGACCTGCTAAAAGACAGTGAGGAAACTGTAGTGCAAGTAGATAATTCCGTTACATTACATGTCATTTAGCTAACACTTATAATCCAAAGAGACTTATATTTGCTATATACTGTTTGTCAGAGGTTACACGTCTCTGGAGCATCTAGGGGTTAAGGGTCTTGCTCAGGTGGGAATTGAACCCAGGTCATCTGGACTTGGTTTGTTTGGATCATAGGTGTCATATCCACTGCGCCATCACCGCTCCCATAAGATAAAATAAGATTCATAAGGTCATCAAACTGTAACAGTAATGTCACCGCAGTGTCACGGAAATCTCAACCATAGAATATCTCCAACCAAAGGGTTTTATTCCCCAGGGAATGAATGAATACAATGAATACCAAATCAGTTGGCAATGTAGAACTATAGAAATGAATCTGTATGAAAATTGTATGACTTTCATTTTGCCTTTAAAGTATGATTAAAAACAACAAAACCACAGAAGCAATATCCTAATCAGCGTACTGTGTTTTCTGGTTTGAAGCCTTTTTTTCCTTTTCTAACATTTAGAGCTATCTTTTTTTAATGTTGCCAGCGTGACCTTATCACTCAGTTTGAGCTATGGGGTGTCGTTAGCTCAGTAATGTCTGATGCATTTTTAATTAACTTTTGTGCTTGTGTGGTACTTGTGCGCATGAACACATACACACAGACACACAGAACTTCTCACTGATAAACACATCCTTATTGGCAAGATTAATCTGTTAATCTCATTACAGCTAGGGGTGTCCATCAAATATTTAGTGAACAAACTTCCCCTTCCCAAATTGGCAATAATGTATGAGCCACAGGGGAAATGACCTATATGCTGTGTGTGTGCTTTTGTGTATGTGTATGCCATGAGTGACGGAATATGTCTCACACCCTGTTTGTGTAATTTGCTGCCGAGTGTGTTTGCATAGAATTCATCATCTCTGCGAGCGACAACCTTTTTTTTGTTGTTTAAATCTCGAGCTTATCTCGACAAAAACTTTTTCATTTCTTTAATCTTTTTTTTTCCTTCCTTCTTCGGCTCAGCGATGTCACTTCAAGACGTTGCCCTCCTTAGCTGGGGATTGAAGCCTTTGACGGTCACGCTTCTAATAATCCGCCAAATTCCGGGAGAGAGATGCCTGGCAGGATATAACATCCCTTATTTTTGTCCCGTTTTGTCTGCTTCACTCAGCCCCTCCTCGGCTGTCGCGGCCCATCTTTGTTTCTCTTGATCTACTGGATATCTGCCATCTATGGCTCACACGCTTCTCACGCTCGTTTTCATTCTCCTCCCTGTATTCTTCCTCGGAGCACATACATTATTGGTGTCACTCTTATGATACTGTCGGAGGAGGGCTCGGTAGTGACCCACTGTCACCACCTTTATCCTTTTTTAAGTTGCTTTTTTTTCCAGGAGTGTTCATAAAAGCTCCTTTTGTTACTTTTGCTTAAGATATAGAGAGATTCTTGTTTTACAGTATATTAAACAATATCACACAATTTAAAGGAATTATAATTTGGCTTGATAAGCAATAACTGAATGGGTGATTACCATTGAGGCCAGATAACACCAGACACACCGTATCAAATTATGTTAGATACTTTAATATGATACATCACTTTATCTAACCATATCTCATTTTCTGTATCTCTAACTCTCACATTGTCAGGCAGAGATGCTCCGTGCCAACAAGAGTGGAGTGAGTGTCTGTTATAGAATCAATAAGGCTGAATGGGAGACTCACTATGAGTCAAAGGAGATTGGCTCAGACCAGAATTGCACGCAGAACTGAAAGAAAACTTGCACTCTTAGGTATTAGCTCCTTAAATATTTCAGTCCATTTTCAGTCCAACATGTATGCATTTCAGCCCAAAGCAAGCCAGAAGTTCTTTCTTTTATATTCTACCAGAGTTGTAAGACAGAAGCACACGCAGCTTGAGTGTGATACAAGAATACAGAAGTGAATAGTCCCTTCTCCTCAATGCTTATTATTGTATACGTTCAAGGTACCGAGGTCACGCAAAGTACATTTTCCGTCACATGACAAGCTAGTTCCTTGTTAAAATAGTAAACCTGTAAGAGGTTTATTTAATTTAAAAAACTCTTACATTTAAGGGCTTCTGAAATAGATTGATGGGACATGTAACGTATGCCAACGATGAACAAAAGGATTTGAAACTAACTTTTGTAAGATGAACTGCTATAATGCTAATAGAATCCATGTAAGAGATGCTAAATTGGTGATGCCATTTCCATTTCCAACAGCAAGACTCAAAGGTCACCCCGACACTTTGGTCCTTGGAGTAACTATTAGGTGGATGTCATGGAATTGTATATAGTCACTCCTGGTCCCCAGAGGATCACCTCCTCACTTGTTCTGATCTTTTACGTGGCGCCATCATGAAGTTAACATTTTTGGTTTTTAGTGAAATATCTCGACAGCTATTGGATGGATTGCTATGAAATTTGGGACAATGGGTCACCTTATGAGCTGCTGATGAATGTTCTACTTACCTCTGGCTCAAGTCCAAGTGCATGGTGACAATCACATGTTGTGTAGCCTGCATCTAATGTGATTGATTCAGGATTTGAAATTCATTTCAGTTGTATGATTAGTTTGAGTTTTTGCGATGTTACACTCGTGGTAGTGTATGTACAAAGGGTGGAGAACACAACACGAATACCTTAGAGTATACAATACAATTCAATACAACATGAGAAGACTCAGTTTTAAAAATGGAGGTTATGTCGACACAACACCCCTCAGATAGATGGATGGATGGATGGATGGGTAGATAGATGGATGGATAGAATTTTAGATGCAGTCACAAACAGTTATGTCCATCACTATTTATTGGGTTGTATTAAATTGCACAGGTGTTGCGGTTTTTGTGTCCGTCCCTTTTTCCTATCTTTCTATCTATTTTTTCTATCTGATGAAGGTTCTTTCTATTTCATTAGCATATCTCTGTCCACCAGCCTCACTCTGTCAATATTATTATCATTCCGTCTGTGTGTGTGACCAGCTTCTTTCTGAGCTAATTAAACAGATATTTTGGCTTTACCAAAAAAAAAAAAACTTAAAGGAATAACAACAGGGAGGCCGGCTGAGAGAGGGTGAGGTAAATGGAAGAGTCAGGGTAAATTGCACACTTCAAATATAACATGAAGCGAGATAGAAAAGAGGAAAGAAAACTAGAGATGTGCCGAGGTGAATGATGGAGAGGGGGAGGATGAGAAGATAGCAGAGTGGATAATGAAAGAAGGAAGGGAAAGAACGAAGCGGAGAGGATAAGAGAGAGCAGAATTGCATCCCTATGTGATCTGAAGTAGGAATTATTTCCATCATACTGTCAACTCTTTCTCTATTCTTCTACCTCAACCTTTTCTGGTAGAGTTTATTATTGTCTGGCGAGATCGGCAACG
The DNA here is from genome assembly GCF_013103735.1 of Etheostoma cragini. Lineage (NCBI taxonomy): Eukaryota > Metazoa > Chordata > Actinopteri > Perciformes > Percidae > Etheostoma > Etheostoma cragini. The sequence continues at coordinate 1,358,660 of NC_048407.1, forward strand.
ATAATTATAAAACTCAAGATAAAAAACGAAACTGACTGACAAACAGAGGCTTATGAGTAAAAGTCAGCTTTTGTGTTGTATTATTTTGCGGGCTGTGGGATTCAGTGCTGCCAGGCTGCAGCTCTTCCTGCTCTCTCCTGCAAACACATCCAGTTTAGCTTTACTGTGGAACGAATCTGGGAAAGCTCATTAAGTAAGCTGCAGCAGCTTCAGATTCACATGAATATTTATCACTATAGTTCTCATATGTATTTAGGAACTGCATTTATAACACTACAAGCTGCCTAACTTTTTATTACTTTTTTATTGTGATCTAACCTGATCTATCTAGATGAGTGTTTTCTGGGTCTGTCCATTACTGTGGTACTGTGACTCCAGGATACATTGGCCCCTCTTTAAAGAGTCTGTCTCTTCATTGTCACAGTATTTGTTCCCACTTAATGAAAACGTTTGACACTTGGATTTCCTTTCAAAAAACATTATTTTGGGATTTTTTTTGTGCATTTGCTTGAATTTGGATTATTTCACAAATTAGGCACATTTCCCTTAAATGGTTTATAGCCAACAAACTAGTCTACACAAAGCAAAGTTTAGTATAGGCGCTATAGGCTACTCTTTACACATGGCTGTAATCCACCAGTACACCGAGTAGAAGAAGTAGAGTTGTGAACCAGAAACTAAACAAGTCAGCTTGGCCGTCAGACCAACAGGACAAACATGGAAAGAGTTCTCCAAGAATTTAGTTTAGTTGAGCAAGTTTTAATTTCTTTCATGTTAGCGAGTATTGGCAATGTTTCATGCTGTCTGGAGACGAAGACAAATATTTGAAGCAATGATTCTAATGCACATAGCGAGACGTCAACGGAAACAGCTGATCAGTCATGGAAGTTAAATGTTTGCTCAGAACTTATTAGGCAAAGGAAGAAACCATGTCAAGAGAGCATAAAACAACTTATTTGTACAATTTTAAATGCATGAAATATGTTTATGGAAGCACGGCTACTCACCTCTCAGATACAGGACTGACCTCCCAACAGAACACATATCCCCAACATGATGAATGCTGAAAACACCAAACAGGAGCTTTTCATCATGTTTGTTTCTTTTACCGATATGCTGAATGTCATCTGTCTGAGTGGCAGACACACTGCGTGTGTGTGTGTGTGTGTGTGTGTGTGTGTGTGTGTGTGTGTGTGTGCATGTGGGCATGCTCATGTTTGTGTTCAAGCAGTTCTGTTTCGAGCACTAGACTTTTTATAGATGCACAGCATATGCCAGACAAAACAGGCCCATCTGCCTTATCAGTGAGGTAATTGCATTTTTCAAAGTGACAGCGACCAATGCATTATTCATCATTAGGTTAAGCATAACGATGTCCCACAACCAAGTGTGTCGGCTAGCTTCACTGCAGGTAGGAAGGAGATAGGAAGGCAGCTCACTAAGATATGGAGATTTTTTTCAGTGAGACAGGAATGTTTGGATGTGATATTTAAAATCGGCAAGGCTGTCATAATGCTGTGTGTGTGTGTGTATGTCTTGTGTGAGAGAGAGAGAGAGAGTGTGTGTGTGGGTACATGCAGGTAAGTCAGCATGTTAACAGGACAGCCTATTTCTCTGTGCTCTCCCCTCAGGCGTCCGTTCCCCACTCATCTCATTATATTGTTACATTCAACCTTTCCTCCTCTCCCTCTTCTGTCTGCCTTATTCTTTCCTCAACCACAGCATACTTTTGACACCTTTCTATACCTTTTTGTAGTCCTTTTTTTCTTTCACTGGCTGTCTTGTCATGTTTTCAACCGGTCTACTTTTTGCTTTCGCTCTCACTCATTTTGCTTTCTGACGTTTTCCATTTTCAGTCTCCTACAGAAATGGTTGTACCTGTAAAAGCGGGGTACCAGAGATCTGCTCCACTGATCAGCCAGTTGTGTAAGCAGTATCACATAGCAACATGCATCTGCGTTTGAGAACATCCCCTCCAGACAATAGTAATGTAGTAATGAAGTTGAAATGCAGCAGTGGTGTAAATAAAATCTCCTAATCAAGCACCATGTTGTAATATCCTTGGCATTTATAAATATCCCAATCCATACGCAAATGAGTCTCCTGTGTTTGAAATGTCCAAGTTCAGATATTAATTTGCACATTTGAATATGCAATTTAATGCAAATCGCAAAGTACGTCTGACAAACAATTGTCCTTTATTGAAGGTAAAAGCTGCGTCTCCCTCTTTCTTAGTCCAACATCTGCTGTGCAGTAATTATTCATAAGTAGTACACTCAATCAGAAGGACCCCCCCCCCCCACAGTGATCAACACACTAATTTAAAAAAATGTTTTTCATGTTGAAAGTGTATTGAAATAGAAATCCACAACTTCCATTTTGTGTGTGCATCAACAATCCCAACATGGCAGAGGTTTCCACACTGTGAGACACAAACAGTAATGTATCTTTATAGATAAAACAGATGTTGACAAAGTCTCCTTTTGGGGACGTCATTTGAAATTGGGAAAAATTAGAAGTTGGAAAAAAGGTTATAAATTGCAAAATATTGCAGAATATTGCACTATGTCCAAAATTGCGATAATATTGTATCTTGGCATACGTATTGTGATGATATCGTATCGGGAGGTGTCTGGTGATACCCCCCTCTCCCCTACTGGGACACATCTCATAGAAGCAGTTATAGTACTCTGCACCCTCATGGCTCGGTACCCCCACTACCCGCATCAAAATCTATGCCCATTCTTGGAGTCATAACCTGCTGAAATCTGGACACTGATACACAGTACATATTTGATTCAGTGTGACTCGTGCTCTCATATCTCTGTCCATTGACAATTAATATGCTTAGAAATCATGCTTCAATACCGGCCTGAGAATCTTTGTTTTTTTTAAGCTGTCTTTGGTATCAGTGTATTCCAGTGACAGTTGTCTGTACATCCATAGATACATTGTAAACAGAAGAGTGATAAGATAATATTTTTAGATGTGCCAAACAAATATAGTCTCAAAGTAAAAATGGAAGTTGTAGCCCACAGCTCACTTACAGAATCCAAGGCAACACTTTACTTCCTGTTTACATTCCCTAAAGTCCTCTAGTTATCATAACTGTAGTTCCAAAACAGCAAGATAGTCCCCCAAATGGAAATAAGACTAAGACTATAAAAGAATAAGAATAGGAATCCATGAATACCACCTTCCAATGATGGTTTAATGGTGGTGTGCAGTTGTCTTCATGTTGCCTGAGGGGGACCCTCAGTGTCAGACTTTGAGAACCCCTGCATTTTAAGATTACAGTGCTTTTATAACCTCAATATCTACATATTTTGCACTGTTTCTACATTCTAGAAGATGTTTTGTCACTGACCTTATGACTCAAGACTCCCTCTTAAGTTTGGAGACTTGGTCGTGTGCCCATTCTTCAGACGATGTGATTGGTTTCCAAGCTAGTGAGAGATGGTAGAGCGACGTCATGACTTTCTTAAGGCCAGTGGCGTGTTATCTGGACGCAGTTTGAGCTTTCCACGTGTACTGTATGTCTATGCTGTATGCAGCGGACGTAAACATACACGCTGTTATTGCGAGAAGAAAGCAACAGTTGAGTTTAGGAAACGTGACACGCAAGGTAATGTAAGTCAACGGAAGCCAAATGGTGTTGATAGACATGCTAAAAAGCCAATATGCGAACAGTTAACACGCCGTTAATGGCATTCAAATTGGTGAGAATGCCATTTCATGTGATCAGTCTGGGTAGAGAGACATATAAAGACAAGGAGCTAATTCTAAATTGTCAAGAAATGACTTGGCTTATGGAGATATAAATAATATTTCTTGTAAAAGACTGCTTGGTTTTGTGTTTTCAGTAGCACTTGTGCATTTTTGCTTTTTACACCAGGGTTTACGAGTCATTGTTCTCCCGAAAGACGGGTCCAATGTCATGTCACATTTTTCTTCTCCTCTATTACAGCTTTACACACACAATTGCAAAAAACAAACACACATATCTCCATCAGATCATACGTTTTTCTTATGAGACACTGGCCTCTGGCGGCATTCAACCATGCACATTTCTGCATTTGCATATTGTGATTTGCATTGTTATTTGTGCTGTGTTGTACTCCATGAATGCCAATATGCCACAATTCCTATCTGCACAGTCTCTGTATGTTGTGTCTCTCATCTTGTTGTCCTTACCTACTTTCTCCTTTGTTTTCTCTCCATTTCTCCCCCCTTTCCCCCCACACACATACACACAAACGCACACACTTTTATCAGTGCCCTCTTCATTTCAACCGATACCTGCCGTTTCCTCCCTCTTTGAGTCTCTCATCCAATCTTCATCACACCATGCATTGTCAGCGGGACTAAGAGATGAAAAGCGGGAAAGGGAGAGAGGGAGGGAGGCAGCAATGGTGAATAAAAAGGAGCAGAGATGGACAGAGAAACAAGGGCATTAAGACTGAGAAGGGACTAGTACCGGAGAGAGAAGTGAGCTAGAAGAGAGGGTGAGAGAGAAGATGAGATAAGGAGGGCATGATGAGAATAAAACAGAGACAGATGAAAAGATAGATGAAAGGAGGTGTTCATGGAGGTAAGGAGGTCAGGTAGGATGAGGAGAAGCGTGCCTGCCTGTGCCTGCGTGCTTGTGCGCGCATGACCTCAAGTTCATCACCACTCCTGTTGTGCTGGAGAGAGGTTCATTTAAAGTACAGAAATCTCAAAAAGGACACACACACATTGGTGAATATCAGAGACAGAATGGTGAGTGACAAATATGTAAGACTGAATTTGCACTCATTCTCTCTCTCTGTCTCTGTTCCTGTATTTGTCTCCTTACAGTCTCTCACCATCTACAGTACACATCAAAGCACATCATCATCATGTTCAAATGGTGCACTCGCTGCACTCAGTATTTGTTTGTTTTCATTGCACCCTAAATAAGCAGCTATTTAGACAGAAAGGTTTTTCCTTGGAGAAAGATTCCTGTTTGGGTTCCAACCATTACAGAGTGTTGCGTTACATAATTGCAGTGCTCCTGCCACCTCTGCCTGGATGTGGGCTAACTGATTCTCCATTTAGAATTCAGACTGATTGGGAGTTTGCAAAATTGTGTTGAAACAATAAAGTACTGGACGTCCATAAGTTTGGCCTAAGCCTTAATGGAAACAGATTTTTTTTTTTAATGAATGGCCAAAATAGATGTGATCGGTATGATCATGATATTATGTGTTGTGATGTTTCTATCCAGATTTTTAGTGTTGTAAATTTACGTTTTCATCAGCCGTTGGTTTTTATTAGAAATCCAATTCATCTAACTTCTTTGATGACCTTATGCCAGTTAAAGACAGTTTGACATTTTGAAAGTATGTGATTTTTCAATATGTAAGAGTACATAAAGAACATGTTGACTTAGTATCTGTAGCAGTGTATCGCTGTCTCACTTTTCCTCCTCCTTTCTGCCTCTCGCTCAGTTGCCATTGACAGCCACGTTCAGTTTCTCCTCCTCCCCTGCTTTGTACTGTCATTCATCAGCAGTGTCATTCAGTGTTTCCCAGCCACATGGCACAACATCTGTTTGGGAGGTTTGTACTTGCCCTTTTGGAAAGGATTCAGAGAAACCAATGAGAAGCCCGGAAACGCTTTTACCTCTTTATGTCTGGTGTCAATTTACATGCCACCCTCTGAACCCAGAGTGCGTGTGTGTTGTCCTTTGGATATGACCAAATCACACTAAATATACACATATTCAGAGGTTTCATTGTTTCATGTATTTTTTGTTTTACAACAGGGAATTGATCAAAAAACCTGTTTACGGAAGTGTTGGTATGTTCCTTTAATCGTTGTTAGGAGACCTTTCTCAAAGACTTCAGAATGAGAATCCTTTATCGATCCCCTCATGGAAACTGTTTAGCTGCTCACAGTCAAAATCAAGGTGGAAATAAGAGGAAGAAAAAAAGCGAGACAATAGGTGTATGAAGTTACAAAGCTACAGTGCAATAAATAAAAACGTTAAGTAGAAGTAAAGTGAGATTATGTAACTGAATAATAAATATTGTAATATTAGGTTAAACAGATTATGTTGCTAAAACAATGATTGGACCAATGCTGTTTGTGCAGCGTGAACATAAGTACAGTAATCACAGTGTACCAGTAAGTAGCAGCAGTAGTAACAAATATTGCACATGTAACTGATGAATTATTGTAAATAATTGTCCAAGAATATTGAAAATTGTCATAGCAAGAAAAAGCACAGGTGTACGTACTAACATTAATGATGGGCTCAATGAATTTAGTTGTACCAGTAAGACATGACCATGAGCATGCATGCATTCATGTGTCTATTCTTTATGTGAAGAACTGTATGATTCACTCGAAATCAGAATCTCCGAAAGAGAGACGGTAGCTTTGTTGCCAGAAACTGTGCTGTGTGTTAAAGTGAACTCCACAACAAATCCGTAGCTTTCCAATGGGGTGACAATATCAAAATATCCCAGTTCTAGAAACCAAAGGATCTACTTCCACGTGTACCATCCAACGTTGTTGCTTCTCAATGTAATGCTGTGTGTCCTTTTTTCTGGCAGATGGGGATGGCTACCAGGACCACCTCCTCCCCGTGTGTTTGGATGCTGCCTGTAAACGCAGTGCCATCTACCTGGCTAAGTCAGGCTCCAAAGAGGTACATAACACACACATGACCACACGGACCGTTGGGGGAGAAGTTATTATAATGGATTCTCTTGGTTTTGTACTCCGTTAACCACTTTAACCACTTAATTTTCCATTCTACCTTGCACCACATTGTACTGCTGCTCTCTGTTCTCACCTTCTGCTCTCATCTGTCAGACTCTGGTACATCGCTTTGTTCTGTGGTACACTCTTTGACTGTTCTCTTTTCTACTACTTGTTACATGTCATTTCATGTCATTTCAGCTGGCGCTTTTATCCAAATCCAATATAATCCAAATCCAAATATCCTAATGCACTTTTTTATTACGATACCGTGGTGTTGTTTTGGTGGAGTTCTTTCTTTTGCTAGTCCAATGGTATATTTGCTAGTTCAAATATAACTTTTAAATACTACAAATGAGACCACCATGCAACTAACAGGCATTTTCCACTGGGTGCTTGTGAAGTGGCTCCCTGCTCAGCTAAAGAAACCCACCAGGTCTGTTTTCACCTGAGCCACGGGCCGTTTGGACAGCCAGGCAGGAAGTGACCCCCCCCCCCCAAGTATTGTATACGTGTCCTTTACAACACCAAGGACAACGAGAGATTCATCTTGAAGGTGGAAAAAATAATACAACATCACAGATTCTTTTTATCAGGTCAGAGTTTAATAATAGGAGTTGGAGTAGAAGGTAGATACTAGCTTAATAAACACCTGACTGTTTGGTAAAGTACTTGTAGAGACAATAAAATCTGTGAGTCGGGCAGCAAGACGCTCCGCTTCTGAGACCCTCACGGTGTGGTGTGGTGTGGTGTGGTGCATGGCGGAGGACGGAACAAAACCAGAACCCAGCAGAGGCGCACCCGGTGGAGAATGGTTGCGATGTTATACTGCAGCCAATCATTGTGAACCTCAGACATGAAACAGATTTTATTCTTCTGCTTTGGGGAAGTGCATGTCAACTGATACTTGGCTTGATTAAAATTCCGAGCTTTGTTGATGTTGGGTTCAAGCTCTTACATATCATATATACTTTTCTTGAAAAGACTTAAATGTGACTTGGTGAAACCTGCGGAAACCCTGTTATTACTTGCTAAGAGGAAGCATAGAAACCAAAGTTCACTGGTGGTAGGAGAGGGGACCTGAACTGTGCTTTTGTTTGACCCTGCCATCCATCTGAAACCTCTTCTCCGAGATTTTACTCACAACTACTTCTACTACTTAGAAAGGCTGGTGTTTGTTCTCATGACCAAAAGAGGCCGCTTGTAAGCAGATTGATTAAAAAAACAAAAGGCCAATGTTGTCTTTTTTTCTGGTGCGAAGTGTCAATGTTGCCCACTCCATTTTCTTTTCTATTCCCCTCTGTGAAAGCCCACCTCACCAGCGGCTCCACTGCGATGCCAGAGCTCTCGTTTCTCCGTACAATGGCTGTCTATTTCAGGAAGGTATTAAAGACGCGGCTCGCTGCTTAGAAAGAAATTGCCGCTGATCCGCCGGTTGTCACTTTGTTTGCAGAGCCATGCGAGATAGAAGTAACAGATTATGCGATCACACACTCAATCCCATCTGAATGATGCATGGGCGTGCTCACACACAGTTGCCCTTACACTCATTAGAACACACACACACACACACCATCAACACCATCTGCACCACCACCTACGTAGTATCTTGTGTGATTCTTTTCACTTACATCCTACCAATTGGCGGCAGCCCCCACTTTCTTTTCTTCCTTCCTCTGCCATCAGAGAAAATGCTTCCACTTTCATTTCTCAATCCAAAATAGCAACAATTATGGCTTATCTGCATGTCCACTTTAAGACACACGTGCACACATAAGACACACACACACGGAGACGCTCAGATGTGCACTCCCGGCGAACATGCCTTCTTTTGTTTGCCTGTCCGCAGTAACAAAAATGATTGAAGGAAGTATCAAAACGAGAAGTGTTGAAGGCAAGGAGGAGGGGAGGCAGGGAAAGGAGGACTTATCTGCAGTGATGGATGAAGTCAACACATGTTGTGTTCTGTGTTGCTATGTGTTTGAGAGACAGTGGCGGAGAGGGAAGGGTGAGCACAGCGGGGAGGAAACCAGACTCTCTCCATGTTTCTCTGCTGTCGAGGAGTGGTGTTAATAGTATACAGCCATGAAAACCTCCTTCAACATACACGTGCAGTTTGCACAATAAATTGTTACGATTGTTTTTTTGTCGCAATCTCGATATCAACTTGCTCAAGGCTGCGACATATTGCAAAAGACGTTTAGAGATTTTGTGTTAATTGAAATAGAATCTGTAGAAAACTGCTCTTTAAAATAGCATATATATTGCAAAAGACGTTTAGAGATTTTGTGTTAATTGAAATAGAATCTGTAGAAAACTGCTCTTTAAAATGTAGCTATCATTCTTCTTTTACTGGTGCCTTGATATTCAATTCAATGTTCAATTTCTTCAATAAAACAAGTCAATTGTTTTATTGCGAGATTAACGTTCTTTTTGGCTTAGCAAACTTTGACGTTTTTTCACATGCTGTTGCAACAACTAGTAACGTTAGAAAAACTACAACACCCAAAACAAAACAACAGGCCACCACACACACTTGTTTGGGCTCGCAAGCCGGCCAAGAGTAGTAGTGTTACATTTTGAGTGGATTGCGAGCGTAAGGCGCCGAAATGGACGCAAATAAGATTCTGGATGGAAAGTTTACTTTTTCAAAAGTTGCCAAATGTTACATTGACGGGGCCAAAGTGATCTTTATGTTTGGTTGTTGTGAACTGTGCTATCATCGCAGCACGTCCAGTCTGAAAGACCACCTGATGGCCAAGCACACCGGTGAGGCCTATTCTCTAATATTATCTACATTGCAGCATTCATGTCATCTGTTCATCATTATTGGTGGTGTAAACACTTTATGAGCCGATAGTTATGCTTGATCTTACGTCACGTGTGTTCTATAGGTTTATGTGTGTGGGTGCATGGCTCCGTCACAGTGGAGCAGCTAGTCAGCAGATGTCTCCTCTGGAGGTATCTTCCCCCTGACAATAACAGACAAAATGGAGGGAGGGAGAAACAGAAAGGGGATTGAGCTATTAAAGGGTAATAAATGGGAAGAAAGAGGAGCTTGATGTAGGTAAGGAAGGGAATAAAAAAATAGATGATGGGAGGGAGAAAGAGGGGGTGAAGGGAAGGAAGGTAGGAGAAAGAAAGGTGAAGAAGCTCTTTCTGTTGCCCCTTCATTGCCACTTTAAAAGAGAACATCCCATCAGAGGGAATGAGGGCGGGAGAAGCAGAAAAGAGTAATGGAGAGTGAAGAAGACTGGTGATATAAAGACATGATGAGATGCCTTCTGGTGTGCATGGCAGTCCTGCTGAGTAGAAACTAGTGTGTGTGTGTGTGTGTGTGTGTGTGTGTGTGTGTGTGTGTGTGTGTGTGTGTGTGTGTGTGTGTGTGTGTGTGTGTGTGTGTGTGTGTGTGTGTGTGTATATAGATCGTCTCCAAACAGCAATTCATTCCTTCCTTCCTGTGGTCTCAGCCACAGCTCTGCACACTCTCTACCTCTGCAGCAGCTCCAGGCTTTTAGTTCACCATATTGAAAGAAACTGCATGGGGGGGGGCCTCCAACAATCTCTCTGCTTCATTCTCTGTCGACACACACTGATCACATTTATTGTGCTTTGCGCATCCCCTTTTCTACTCACAAATTCTGTCACACAACTGAATATTCCTGCAGGGAGTAATGTAATTGTGTGTCTGTGGGTGTTGCGCCTGTCAAGGACATTGTAGCAGAGGAAACAAAAAAATGTGACCTGGGTATATTTTCATTAGCTGGAAGGTAAATCGAGAACACATTCACAAGAACAATCCAAAAGCCATCCAGGTCCATATTTAGTGTTTATATTTAGAATCATGGCTCATTTCTAGTTCAATACAGCAAAATGAATGTGATAGAGCTGGGCAATATTGCTGAAAAACACTGCCATATTTGTTATGGCTTTACAAATGCAACACACACGTCTAGAACAACCACCCTTTAATTTAAAGCACCAGATTAACACAGACCGTTATAAATAAATATTATTCCTAAATATCTTTTAGACTTGGAATCATTTTCTTGACATAACAGAGACTAAAATAGTATCATGTTTCTGCTTAGTGCTTACACTCCAACATACTTAAATGTATTCTTATGATAAACAAAGAATTCATCCAACCATAAGTACACGTAGGACATCTACTGTATGAATTTGGAGTTATTAACTAATACCACGTGTAAATGGGACCATATATCATTAGTTAAATCAGGACAAGCTGATTCTTTGTGTGTAGTAGAAAAACACGAAGGGTCTCAGCTTTTTCACACACACACTCCATCGATGAGTGGGTGACCCCAAATGGAAACAGTGTTACCACAGGCCACATGCCCTGGCTTTGGGTGGCAGGAACTGATTAGCTTTGGGTATGTTGTTACTGTTCATTTGTGCTACTAATGTTGACTCTATTTGATGGTGTCTAAAGACAAAACAAAGTCATTCCAGTGCACTAACTAATGGCCACACTGTCCCTGTAGGAGCTTATACGTTTGATCAACAGCACATATGACATTTAGCATTTTCATTTGGCACTTTGCCATGCTTAACTTGTCTTGTAGTTTTTCTTTTTTATCTGGTTTTAAAACATACAAACCTCTAAGTCTTTGTGTGCGTGTTTCTGTGTGTATTTGGTTTCTTAACACACCCCATTTACACGCTTGCACAACTGTAAAACACACAAACCACCCCCATGAAGCTGGAACCAGCTGCCTGCTGTTGCTGTCCAGACGGTGTAAGGGCAGCCAGTTTAAACTAGACCGCCTCCTCCCAGTCAGCCCAGTCCACCGGTCAGTCAGTGGTCAAAGAGGTGACACTGACAGCAGATCGCAGTGTCCCCACCCTGTCCAGCGGACACAAAGACATATGGTCTCACTCCATCTCTGGCTCTGACTCTGACTGCCTTTTTTCCGAGGACAAACTATGACCTCATTTCCACCTGCCCAATAGAAAACAATCTGTATCTGAGTATTTTGGATGAGGAAATGTCAGTGCAAGGTTTATTGGTATATACATAGTCAGTTAGTGCAGATGCCATCACCACAGATAAAAGCACCATCTGATGGATAGTAACATTTTGAAGGTTAGAAGTATCATCCCCGGTTTGACATTGGGAAATAGCTTAGTGGCTTTCCTACCCCGGTCCCGTGTCTGGACATTAAATATTAAGCTATTGCAGACGTTTACAAGAGTTGTGCCTCCCGAGGGTGGTGCAGTAGAGTTGAGGGCAGGATGGAGAGGAAGACACAGCCCAGAAAGCAACGGGAAATTAGATATTGTAGCTTGGCCAAAATGGTCAGTAAGTGCAGCAGCAGCGGCTGTGACACAGTTCATGGAGGCCGTTAAGATGCTCAAACCGTGTGCCCCGTTGCTGCAATTTGCATTAAAAATCACTCCAATGTTTATCGTGAATCCATAAATCTAGTTTAAAAACATAGATGCTCCTTTTCACTCCAGAACTTGCCTGAGGATCATTTTTTTTCTTTTGTATCAAAGTAATCTAGTGAGAGCTGTCTGTACATCCACATCTACAAGTAGATTGCAAACAGGAACTGCTAATAGTTAAACTGGCCTTTTCAATAGTGCCAGTTTTAACAACTATGTGGTTGTCTCAATTTTGTCTGAGGGGATGGCCCACATGACTTTGAAACCCCCTGAACTAGAGCCAGCAAGGGGTGCTTTGTTCAGCATAAAGGCTGGAAACATAAAACCAAACCTCTTCTTCCCAGAATTACATTACATTACATACACATTACATTCATTAGGACTTTCCACTGTTCAGATAATGAACTTCAGCTGAATAAGGACAGCATACATTTTCAGGGATTAAAGCCGTAAAACCTCACACACAACAAAATCCTTTTGTGCAAAGTCTATATACCACCAACACATCTTGAAAGTCAGTCATGATTTCCATTCATCTCTGCTTCCTCTGCATCTGTTTTAAGCAGTTTGCGTTTTGTCTTTTCCAATATCTTTGGAATTAATGTTTTTCTTTAGTTTTTTTTAGTTTTTTTAAATACATGTTATGTCCGGTATGTTTTTTAAAGGAGTCTAATACAAAAGGGCCTTTGTATTTTGGGATACTTAGGTCATTAAACCCGCTTGTTCTCTTAAAAGCTTCTCATTGAAAATACTTCAGGAGCAAATGATGTGATTGATGATTCATTATATTTTAGGGTAGAATATTTCAGACATTGCATCCCCTAAAACACCTTAACAACATACATGTAGTGCCATGAAGAGTAACTTCTACTTTATAGTAGTCATGTTCTCTTCCTGTCCACTCCTCCAGTGTTCATCCCCATGCTGTGTCTCAGTGCCACTTCTAATGTGATAAGCATTACAGTCATTATATTGCTGGCATCATAAAAGCTTCATTACACGCCTGTTTTGGCGTTTTTCGTATATATTTCTTTTCCAGACATTTTATTGCCTGAGACAGCCTTGTTGTCTGTCGATGTTACACATCACCCCGTAAACCCCCCCACCACCGCAGGCCGCCCACATTTTAATTTCTTGGCCTAATGAAGCGGGAGCACTCTCCGCCAACTTGAATCAATGGGAGCCTGCAAGCAGGCCGCCGCTTTTCCACTTTATTCATCAGCAAAGCCAGGAGAGCAATTTTATATCGGCGGGGGGGGGAACGGGGGCTGTGTTTTTGTGGCTAGTCTATTTTTTGTGTGTCTGTGTGTGTGTGCATAACCCCCCCCCCCCATCAATTGATCCAGACTTCAACCTAATTTCCCTACCCCCCTACTCCTACCCTCAGGTTTTTTATTTTAGTAGTTATTTATTCCCTGGTGTGATTATTACTGACCATGTATTGTTGTATGTTTGAATGTGCCTGACCACAACCATCAGCTTTGTATCATTTTATCTGGCAATGGCTTGAAAGTAACGGCCATTTATTAACATATATAAAGTAACGCACTAAAGCTTTAAGGTCAGTAACTTCTTTGCACACTGTTCTCCATATCACTTTGGTTTCACTCATTTCTCACAATGAGTGAGATTGGGCCATCAGTTCTTTAAGTGTCTTGGTATTTAGAAAGCCCACACTATGCATTTTGAACTTAAAAATAGGCTTTTCTTCACCGCAGACAATTTGTCTTGTCATAGCAGGAAAAGCGCGGCTGTCACTAATAACATTAGCGTTGGCTCCGTTCCCACTAAGCCATGTCAATGTGACAGTGTGACAAGTGAGTCAGCATGCACAAAACCAGGACTCTGAAAGCCGGGCAGCTAAATGGAATTCAGCCATCATTCATTGTACTATTGACACCTGTGCTTTTCCTCCCTGTGACATCTCTGCTTGTCAGGCCTATGGTGCCAGTCATGGGCTGATACTGTGTTGACTGTATAGGCCCTAATCATAGGTACAGTAGGCAGGAGTTCTGATATAGCAGAATATGTTGTTTAGCCTTCTGGAGGTGGAATGGGTCTAATTATTCCAGACAACCGTCAAAGAAAGTGCCCACTTGATCATCTGAATGGCATCCTCATACTCAAAGTTTCCCACTCCAGCCTGAGACATTTAGATCAGGAGACTAATGAATAGTGGTGCCAGTGTGATGGTCCACTAGATTTATGACGCTGTGGCCTGAAGTTGCCTTTAGGTCAGTCAGTACATCAATATTTCAACATCTGAATGGGGCCTCTGCACGACTGCTCATCCTTGATTGTGGCATAAAAGGACTGGAACATCTCATCCTAAATATTGGTAAATGTTCTTACAATCGTGCATGCGTGCGTGCATTGGGCCTCAATGAGCTCTCTGTACCCGGGCTGGGTTTTCTCGCTGTTTAACAAAAGGCTAATTGTATGCAAGATAGTTCTCATCATTATCATTAGATCAGATTACCTTGCAACCACAAAACCCATCATTGTCTTCATCTCCATTAACTAGGTAATTTGGAGTTTGCGTTAAAACACACACACTCAATTTGGATGTTAATATGTTGACATTTGACCCAGCAAATGTCAGTTTCAAGATATTTAGACTAAGGTATGCTCTGTTTAACTGGGAGGACACTAGGTCACAGACAAATCTGTGAACACACACTTGACATTATATGTGCACTCTGTTATATTTAGTGATTAAATGTCAAAACTTCCACAGCCACTAGGAAGGAGTAACTGCTTCATGATTTATTTAAGGAGCTCCTCTGTCAGGTTGGCTATTCATTTTAGCTTCTCAAATAAAAAAATGATTTGATTACAACCTTTAATATCCTCATGGAGGCCCGTATGATTTCCTCCAAATTCCCCGCACAATACTGCTGAGCAATAAAAACAAACCGAGGGGAAACGGTGTCACATCTTGCTGAGAAAAAAATGGCCGACGTTATTATACACCCACTCTGCTCCATTGAATGATGTTATGATGTGCACTTTTGCTGGTTGGCTTTGTGATCTCATCTACTAATTAATCATAATTACTGTAAGTCTCTAATCATCTGCTATTGTTCTGTCAGATGTTTGCACAATTTGATCATCACATAACAATGTCAGAGAGACACAATCGAGTTTTCAGGAAACAATATAATGTTAAAATTACAGTGAGACTGTCAGGATAATGCAATACTTATACATACTTATGTTTGATTTGACTGTGTTTAATTAATGAGTAGTACGCCAGGCTTAGGCTGCAATCACCTAGACTTTTGAAAGGGGGTACTTAGTTCAGATGCGGCATTGGAAGCCAAAAAAACCTCAGTGGCCTTCGGTGAAAGGTTGAGATAGATTCAACTTTTGGAGAGACGCAGTCATGTAACCAATGATCATACTTATCAGTCTGTTTTTAGGCGGTGTTAGAGTCCCTTATGCTACACATCCCTGACTCTATTAATGCCATACAATAGTTTAAAAAAAAAACATTATGGTAATAGTTGGTAATAGTGTAGTTTTTGACTGAGTTGTGACTGTGTCCTGCAACAATCTCCAGCACTAAGCACTGTTGCTCGTCTCTTTTTTTACTCTCATGCTTTGTTAGGGGGGTTAAATAACACAACAGGACATCACACATATGGGCCGTTAAAGTGACACTCCCGCCAGCGCACAACCCTGCGGCGAATCGCCAGACTAGTGTGAATGAACCTTTACATTTTAGACTGATGAATCCTGTTTGCACATACTGTAAGTATACATGTGTGTAGTTTTGGTCTCTTCATTCTAGTGTCTGTTTATTCTGAGGCTTTCTTAATTTTTACTTTATTTTGTCGGCTTTTTCTATCAACCTCTGCTCTTCTACCAGGCTGGTATTAAACATGAGCGTACATATTAAAATGTCATCTCAAGTAATCGGCAGCAATCATGCCATCACAGAGTCTGCAGATGACTCCATTCAAGCCGATGCATGACAGTGTGTGTGTCTGCATGTTTGCAATGTGGACTAGGTGCTGATGGTATTCTCTGTGCTGTTCCTCCTTCCTCTTCCAATCAGTGTTAGAAGAGCAACAACAGACAGTACAGTGATTGCCTCAGGGCCAGCACCAGAGCAGTGGTCTGCTAATAAGCTGGCGGCCAGCATAGGCCTCACTCTGCCCTAAGAGGGACCGCCATGGCCGTGCTGAGCACTGACCAAAGGACTCCAGCGTAAAGATAACTCACTTGGGAATTCATTTCCCTTGAGGACTAAACATTAAAAAAAGGGATGCAGTTACCATTTCAAAAAATAGCCACCTGCTTTGAGAATAACTGCTGACATTCTAACTAATGTGTAGTTAATATGTACTAGATATACATATTTTCCTAGTTCAAACCAGCTCACCCTGAATAGCCATTCTACTTACATATTGCTTCTGACCGTCAATAGATGATGGACTTTGGCAAAACAAAATTAGATTTTAAAGCAATACCCTAGGTGATGAGTTATTATCTGAGCCGTCAATCATTGTAAATCCAGAACCTACAGTAATGAACACAACTGAGCCAACCCGGCCACATTAAGGCCTTAAGTTAAAGAGAAGGTTAGACTAATTTAATATCATTTTTCCATCAATTTAATTAAATATTAAATGGTGCTGCCTTCCTGTGCCTGCTAATAGCTACATAGTTAAACATTTTCTCTGGCATAAAATCAACAAATATGAAACACATACATTTAATTCATTTCTGTAAAAACATTTTTTAGGGCAGACAGCATTCAAAGTCATTTTCTCTGTAAGTATGCAGGTACACCACGTTTTACCACTTGTGTAATTGGTGCAATGTATAAAACAGTGTCCGTCTAAACAGCCTCTTTACATTCGGTGGTGAAGTTAAACGGAAAATGATTCTGATGAGACAAGTGATCTCAATTATGTTGTTTCATCATTAGATGAATGTAAATAGGAAAAGCAGTACCAATGTTGGTTTGTTTCATTTCATAATAATAATAATACATTTTATTTATAATGCCCTTTACATTTCAAAAAGAAATCTCAAAGTGCTACAATTAATAGGGAGTTAAAAACAGTTTCCAGAATACAATATAAGTGACAAGCAATAATAAAACACCATAAAACTAAAATTAATTTTATTATAAACAATTTTATTGTATGACATTGCAGTTAGAATGTTTGGGTTTACTTAAAATGCTCATTTATATACTTAGTATTTTCATAAGCGATGGTCAATCAGTGTTTTAAAGAATTTAATCAGAGTCCAACTTGCTAGCCCCCATGGAAACTGTTCATTCCTCTGCCACATCATTAACGTGACCTACACCCACTACCACCACCACCATGCCCCCCCTCACAAACAGGCCACTCTGTGTTACCCCTATATCAATACCTGTGTTCACCTAGTGTGCACATCTGGTTTTTAGGAAATGGAGTGTGTGATACATTTCAAACTAATTGGTAAAAGTTCATGGATGTCTTTTTCAGACATGCTAGTCATCCATTCCGGGTCACGGGGGCAGCAGCTCCAGCAGGGGACCCCAGAGGTGGTGGGCCCGTGGGACAGACGTAGCTTTTTTTAGGCTGTGTCCGGTCGGGCTCGGTGGCAAACCCTGCCACCAGGCGCTCGCTGACGAGCCCTCCGTCTGGGCCTGGCTCCAGACGGGGGCCCCGGGCTTCCTCCGGGCAGTGTCACTCCATCTCCTTCTCTGTGCCTCAAAGGGGGTTTTGAACCATTCTTTGTCTGGCCCCTCACCTGAGACCACTTTGCAAAGGGAGACCCTACCAGAAGCACAAAGCTCCAGACAACACAGCCCTCAGGTTCACAGAGACACACAGACCTCTCCACCACGACAAGGTGATGGTTCCCGGAGAGAAGAGCAATTAGAGGCAGTCCTGGTCAGTGAGAGTGTCTCTCTGGTGACTCTCCTCTGCACCTGCTCTCTCTGTTTAACATTCATGAATAATTCAGGACTCTGGCATCTGGCCTCACGCCTTTCTATGATCCACACTCATAACCACAAATAAAGGCATCTAAACTAGGCATTTGGTGCAGTTGTGAGTTAAAATGTTTATTTTGTTCTTTAAATCAAGAAAACTGAGTCCAACAATAAGCAGTTTAAATAAAGTTATATACTTTTCACATGTATATAATTTGTATTTGTATTTTTTTTCAAATCCAGTGGCATTATGATAGTACTATTGAAAGTATAGCCTGACTGATACTTGAGTTTTGAAGCCAATAGTGATTAGTAGTTTATGTTTGGGAGTCTGGACAAACTATGTAGTATTGGTGTCTTTCTAAATAACCTCAAGCCTAGATTAAATGTATTGTTAATAACTGGCCAGTACTTATATATGTGCAGTGAGCATCGGCTGACACATTGGCCAGGCTGATTCATTATTCTAGCTCTAAGGAAACAGTATTTTTGTGAATTTGGAACGTTCTTTTTTGTGTTTTAGGTGTTGATTCAACTGTATGGTCATTTTGGACTGTAATAGGGACTATATTAGTCTGATAAAAACTAATATAATTTGGTTCATAGGGTGCGCCTGTCAGAAGAAACGTGTGTACCAAAATGAACATCTCGTAGGCTACTGAATGGTGCCACATGCTCCTCATGAATTACCACAGTGATGGTGAATTAGGGATACTAATGCATTTAGTCATTAGCATTTGTTGGAAGAGAGAAATATGTTATTTAAAAATGGAGAGGCATGGCTTAAGCTAGTGCTTGTGTGTTGATGCAGCTGCTGAGTGAAATGGCATTCACATATTCATTCATATTCATGTTTAGTGAGGTGATAATGGTTTCAGAATTAGCAAAGGCTTTAATTCCACAACAGGTTATGTGGAATTTGCCTTGGTGAATAGGCATACATAAACAAACATGCATATTAATATATATGCATACAAAATAACTGTAGCATACGGATAAGGAGGCTGAATGGGTTGAGTGCAGAATGTGCAAATAATATATAATATGTGCATGGGCAGATGTGTAGCCCATGATAAACGTTAATGCAGTGTGTAGGGACCAGGGACTTGTGTGTAGCTTTTAGTTGTAGACTGCAGGCTATGAGCAGGCACACACACACACACACACACACACACACACAGCACTGTGATTCTCTTTTGCTTAATTCAGATAACTTTACTCTTCTATTATTTGATTTGGTTTAGATGTGGCTAAATTGAGGATTTACAAGTCAATACTAGCAAATAATGTAATTTGCTTTATACCTTTCAAGTAAATGTTTTTTAAAGTAATATTGCTTGAATCTCAGTTTGCACTCAGTGTGCTATAGATAAAAACAATTCAAAGACTAGAGATTGCTATTAAGTAGGCGATTTAGAATTGAAGTTCATTCATAGTATTTCACTGAGCTTTCTTAAGTAAGTAATTTTGGAACAATATTTGTAGTTGAAGTGCTCCTTAAACTTGCCAGTTTGAGACCACCAGGGATGAAGAGTATTGGAGTGGACTGAAAAAGACTGTTGAAGTTGTTTTTGGTAAGGACAGTGCCCTGCACTGTTGCTTCTATCTACTGAGGAAAGCATTTGTGACTAGTTTGAAATTGTCCTTTTTTAGCTTAAAGGGATAGTTTGACTTTTTTGAAGTGGGGTTGTATGAGGTACTTGCCAATGTTGGTCGGCATGCCCCCAGTATGAAGAAACCGGCACCAGACTGTACAGAAACATTCATTGTATCATTGTAAACTACACATCATTCAAAGTCGACAGAAACAAAATAAAACTACAACACAACATTATGGGTTGTCTTTCCAGTTTTCCAACCATCACCACTCTAGTTTGGGTTGAAATAAACACAGTTTACCGATTTACATGTAAAATGTATTGGCTCTATGCATGCTAAAAGTCGGGTGGGTTTAATGCTAGTGACCTCAGAGGCTGAAAAAGAAATGACCCTTTACCCTCCTCCTGTCCTATATCCCCACTGTTATTGTGTCCAGTAATGGTTCATTTTGATTGATGTGTAATTTCTTTCTGATTTTGTTGCAGTGGGTAACAGTGCTGTCGGACTTCCAGCAGAAGGGAACGGTTTGGAGCCTCGTGCCAGGGAAACCTAGCCGACCCCTGGCCCTGCACTTCGGGGACTACAACCTGGACGGCTTCCCTGATGCCCTGGTTGTCCTCCGCAACACTAGTGGCAGGTAGGAGAATGTTTGTTGGTGTTGTGTAAGGGTGAGATATGTAGATTATGTTTTTGTCTCTGTCTTACTAGTGTAAGTTGTTCTTCCTCTAGGACCTTATTTAAAATAATATCTAGTAAATGAATGAGATATTTTTGAAATGAAACAAATCCTTGCTTGGCAGGGGATCCCTTGGAATCCTGTCAAATTGGTCCCATGAACCCCACCCCAACTAATCCTTTCAGTACTATGCCTTACTTAATGAGCCGTTGGTGCAGAGGCACACAGCTTCAGTGAGATACAACTGCCGTGTGCATTGTTGTTCTTACTCAGAAGTTGATGTCACGAGAGTCATAGATTTCATGCAAATCCAAGTCATGTAACATTCCATATTTAGATGAGATTATACTAACTATAGTATTCGGAACACAAAGTGAAACTGATTTGAACCTAATAACTGAAGATTTAAACTTAAATGGCTTATGTAAATCTGGTCTGGTTCAAATCTATAAGTGTGTGTGTGTGTGGGGGGGGGGGGGGGGGGGGGGGGGGGGGGGGGGGGGGGGGGGGGGGGGGGGGGGGGGGGGGTTCTAAGACGCCAAATAGAGGATGGATTTGCTTATTAAATTACTGTGAAATTGCTCTACTTGCAATGTCATGTTCTCATACTGGTGGAGAAAATGTCACTCAGTTGATATGTATGTTCCAACAAAGTAGAGCAGGGATAATGAAATATAATGATTTTAATAAATACAACTAATTTGGGATACACATTGGCACATTGACAAACAATACTTGGATGTATATAGTGTATTTAGAAATGGTTTCTCTTGTCTTTACCTTTATGTTTAGGACTACAAACTTTTGAAGAACAGCTCTCTTCCTCTTACACACAGAATAGCAATACGTTCAAAGTACAGAAGTTTCCAAAGGTGGATTAGTTTAATCTTCTCATAAATAAGTCATAAGATATCAGCTGAAGCATAAATAAGCCATGCATTAAGGACAAAACAGTCCTTTGCTCCAGGATATATAGCTTAGAAATGTTTAGCACCGGGCAATAGGAATCTATGACATTGTAGAATAATGAAGTGATTACCATTCAGTTTACTAGAGCACAGAATGGAAGAGAAAATGGCTAAGGTGAGAGTGCTCTTCAGTTTACGGACATGGCGACTGATAAGCCAGACCTTTTAAAAATCACTACAGCGTGTGCTAGGACATAAGCACCATGGACACTAGTGCATGCATTTTTTGAAGGACCTGTGTGGATTATCTGGCCTCAGAGATAAGATAAGATAACTGAAGGGGTCAAGGCTGGGATTTTCTATGCATACTGATTGTGTGCATGTGTGCGTGTGTGTATGTGTGTGTGTGTGTGTGTGTTTGTGTGTGCCAGTGTTTGTTTGAATGCTTGTCTTGTCAGAAAAGATGTTGGGCAAGAGGTTCAATAGACTCATACACGTGTACATGTGATCCCTACTTTCTTGTCTAGGCACTATAAAATCACCAGTACAGTAAGTCGGGGTTAACTCTTTGCAGTCACCCTCATCTCAAAATGACTTCTGTCTCATCAGCTCTAATCACACAAGCCACAGTTTCTCTCTTTTTTCCCTCCCATCCTCCACTTTCTTCTCATTTTAAGCTTGAGCATTGTAATCCCGCACTGTGTCGTGGACGTTACTGCGACAGCAGTAACATTTTAAACCACATCATCAGCATACAGAGGAGGGAGGTATTACGAGATAAAAAAAGAAGTCAGGGTGTTGAGAAAGTAAAATGGTTTAAAGGTAAGAAAAGTCTTTGGATGTCTTCTGGTTTGAATCCATGAACCTGTAATTCCAGACCTTTAAGACCTACCACTGATGGGCCCAAAATCAAGGCACGTAAATCATAAATGGTGTTGATGGTTTAACTAGGAAGTTATCAGTGTCCACAGATAGTAGGAACATATAGGAGTGTTCTCATAAGTCAATGTGTAAAGTCATACATTCATTTTTTGAATCTGAGCTGCAAAGCCAAGCGGCAACTTCCAGTCCCTTAAACCTGCATTCTATGTCATTTAGGGGTTAAAGGGGGTTTAGGGGCTAAGCTAAAGTGTAAAGAAGTGTGATTCAATTTAAATCAATGGTAAAATGCTCCTTCTTCTCACCTTATTTATTACCTCATTATCCTAACATATTTATGGTCTTAATTGCAAAATGATGGCCCCATTTATTTTTAAATAAATGATAAGCAAGGGTTGCTTTACTCTGTGTCAATAAGCAGCTCTACTCCGAGCTCCTCTCGGATGACTGAGCTTCTCGCCCGGTCTCTAAGGGAGACCCAGCACCCCCTCCTGAGGAAACTAATTTCAGCCGCTTGTACCCTGGATCTCATTCTTTGGGTCATGACCCAGCCTTCATGACCATAGGTGAGGGTAGGAACCAAAACTGACCGGTAGATCCAGAGCTTTGCCTTCTGGCTCAGCTCCCTTTTCGTCACAACGGTGCAATGAATTGAATATAATACCACCCCCCCACTGCTCCGATTCTCTAACCAATCTCCCGCTCCATGGTCCCCTCACTCATGAACAAGACCCCATGGTTTTACTTCTTACTTACCCCAAGTAACAATTAAGATAAAATAATGAAAATAGAAAATAAATAAATAAACCCCAAATATGACCCACCCACCACCGGATCCAGATCTCCAAATTTCAGTTACATATTATACCCGAAGCCATCTCTGATCTATTTTAACTCTCCATCCCTTTCTTTCTTTCTCTCTCTTTCCTCTCGATTTGTACTCCTTCCTTCTTCCAAGTGGTCCTTACAGCTGCTTTTTAGATATATTGCCAATCCATGTCACTCCTTCAAAAGAGGAACACGGAAAGACTAGCAGGTGTGAGAGGAGTGTAATCAGGAGGAATCAATGGAACAAAGAACTAGGGCTGTAATCTCCCAGTCGACTAGTCGATTTATTGGTCGATACGTTCTGGCTCGACAAAAATCTGATTGGTCGATGTTTTGCCGTGTTAATTTTATTAGGTGTAAGCATAGATCGTTACGGCCTATGGGTGGAAAGCACCTATTGCTAATTGGGGTGTTTTCAGAGCATCCTTTTTACAACAGGTAACAGTCTGTCTTTAGAACACCTTGTTTTCACTTTTTTGGGATTAGCCCAGCCCACTGGGGACAGATTGAAGAAAGAACTAGAACGCCTTGTTTTAGTGGTTTGCTGAATATTTTTTTAATTGTGAGTGTTTAATTTCCAGTCAGTCCTCCTCTACCATGTTGAAGACATCGCCAGTGTGGCAACATTTAACAAAAATAGATAACGGAAAAAAGTGGAATGCAAAGTTGGAAGTAACAGTTTACATATCGCAGCTGGACTACAAACATGGCGTATCACCTCAAAACGGTAAGCTAACCTGTCTGCGTTAGGTTGCCCTGTCTGTTTGGAGTAGGCTATTTGAACTTATCAGAATTTGCATATTTCATAGTCTATTAATCGTTTTAAAACTATCGGCGCACCCACCCGCAACTACGGTAGCGCCCCCCAGACACACCCACACCCCCCAGACCCCCCCAGACCCCGCTGGATGTTAAGCCTCTACCATCCAAACGCAGAAATAATATCACGGAAGGAATTGTTGACTTTATTGCTCAGGATATGAGGCCCATTGCTGTTGTGGAGGGCTGAGGTTGTAAAAACGTGTTAACATCATGCATGGACTAATCCAAAATGTGAGGGACTCAAAGAAAAAAGTTTCGGACTTAATGCAACACAGCGAGGCACTGAGCTTTACCACAGATATGTTTAAATATGCAGTATATATTAAAGTAGATGTGCCTTTAGTGTTTAAGAGTAAAAGCTTTTATCCGCTAGTTTATTCGAGTCTCAGACGCTCCGTGCGAGGACATGCACAGAGCGCTGATGCAGCGCTGTCAGAGCCGACAGACGAGTGTCATTTCAGTGCAAAATAATGAGGTCAAAAACGATTTAATATAGTGCAAATAGCCTACAAGGACAAGTACTGCCGGACAGTACAGTTAATTAATCTAACGTTTTTTTCCGCCTCTCACATCTCTTACAGATTGTTTTTTGGGAGGAGTTGAACCCACGGCTGCTGCGCTGAGGAGTAAACCTCCACACATGCGCGGGCACAAACTTATTGTTTACACAGGTACACAGTACAAAGGGAGACACACTGGAGCCACGAGACAGATTTACTGCTTGCGTCCGTGCATGTGTGTGTGTGTGTTATGTTTTCATGTTTATGTTGTGTGTAGTTTCCATCTGCACCACCTAAAATTACACTCCTCGGGGTCCACATTATATCCAGGTCACTGGACAGACGGTGCCTTCAGACTACCTCTGTCTCTCTCTCACTCTCAAACACACACACACACACCTGCTCACACAGACGAACAATGTTAAATAACCACAAAGAATACAAGGCTCTTGCTTACTGCTGAAAGCAGCTCCTATAAGTGTTTCAGTGTTTGCAGAAAAGAAAGCATTTGGGATGTTGAGAAGACAAGACGTGACACAAAGAAAGAGAAAGAAATACAGACTTCGGGGAAAGAACACTAGAATGAAACGAGAGAAGTCATCTTAAATCAGTGTGAAAAACATCTAGCAAAAAGCCTGATGATAAAGTGTAGTTCTGCTGCAGATGACACAGCATGGCACTGCACAACATACCACGTCTGATCCAGATTCTTAGCTCTCTTCAGGCCAGACACAGACTACACAGCTGTCTGACTATTTGAGCACTTTTTTGCTTGTCCCATTTTCCCTACTGGCTTCTGTCAACTTTCTCATGACTTGCACTAAGTTAAAGTTTGCCATACTGTACATGCACAGAGCAGTGTTGTTCATATTATAAATAAGCCTGATCTCATAAACCATACATACACTGTAATTCATTTGATTTCCACGTTCTTTTTAGCTGTGCACACCACATTGACTACTGCTGTATAAGAACGCCGCTGACTACGTAGGGTCGGACATTAACACACAGGACTTTCAAGCGAGAGAGTGGAGTTTGCTTTTGCCCAGGAAATGCATGTCCCTTGGGTGTGTTTTAACTCAAAACAAGAACTTTTTCCTAAACTCAACTAGTCGTTTTGATGCCTAAACTTAACTTTCATCGCCACATAACGCTCACTTTTTCTTGCCAAAACGCAACTGTAATCTTTGCCAAAATGACCAGCAGCTCGGTGTGCTCTGTACGCAGCTCACAGTCCCCTATTCTCAGGTACCGCTGACCTGACGGAGCACCATGCGGACCACTGTAGCCGGTGTTGCAAAGCCCTGTTGCAGTTAAACACATCTACTAACTGCTGCTGATACGAAGAGCTTTGACGGAGGTCTGTAGCCAGGGCAGCTAGCAGCTGCCGCTCTGTAGCACAGAGCTCTGTAGCCGATGTCACATCCCCTAGTTTTCGTATGATGTCATACGTTAAATACGTGCATAACTTTACATACCATATCATAAGACACCGTTCATGAGAGTGCTTTGCATGTATACATATGTGATACATGTTAAGTTGCCCTTAACTCATTTGACATCAAGAAAGCTCCTAAAATCTTTATCGTAGAAGTCTGCATTTCTGCAACAAATTAAACTATAATTTGTGCCTTGTATTACATTCTTGGTCATGAATTACAACTAAGATTATAATTGTCTGCGTACAGTTGGAATACATCCCTAATTCATCTATCTATAATCTTTCAGCAGTAACACCATGCTTTACAGGTGCCATTGAAGCCACTTTTTATACACTTACAGCTACAAGAGAAGACCTCGATGCTATAGTTTATCACAAATAACTTCCCCATTTCAATAAAAATGAATAATGGGTCAAAGTTCTAATAATAGATAAATGGATAAGCATTACTGCTTGGCTGGATTACAGAAAACCATTTGTAAAACAAGTGTATAGACCAAAATAGAACATGAATCACTCATTCTCCAGTCTCCACTGGATCATGAGTTGAACAGTCATAGAATAGATATTAATGTGAAGATATCATAACCACTTCAGTGAAATTGCATTTCACATCTACCAATTGATGTTTGTGTGTATAGCTGAAGTGCATAGGTTGGGTGAATCTCTCTAGATACATATAGTAACAGCAGGTCTTTTCTCATAATGTTCAGAAATGGTTTCATTTAGAGATTAATGTTGTATGTTCTCAATGGCATTTTATTAATTTAAAAATAAAATAAACGCATAAAAGTTTTGGATTTACTAATATCATGAAAGTGGAAGATAAAAAGCTTAAGTCACAAAGCTGTTGTAATGTGTGCAGACACAAAAGCCCGCTTCATACTGACCCTTTCCTAATCCTTTCAGAAGAATGATGTACATTTACATTTTATAGTTAGAAGCTTAAGTCACTTTTTTTATTTATTTTTATTTAGCGGACTTTCATCTACCTCTTTTGTCTGTGCTTTGTTACTAAGCAAGTCATTTGCATACATAACATGACAGCACATCATACCTTTACCTAACCTGTAGCAGCCACAAATGCATATCAGGTGTAATGTGGAACCATGTTTTTGATATTTACTGCTGCAGAGCACAGTTTCTCCTAAACAAACAAAGCCCAACAGCAAAATGAAGCTGAAATCTTTCTTTTCATGCACTAAAATTAGCTTCAGATGCTATATGACATGCAGCTGTAGCCAAAGACAACGTACCACCTGCTTCTACAGAGTGTAGTAGATACACCAGTAAATATCATTGCTTTCTAGAAATAACACCAACTACAGTTTACACACACAAACACACACACACACTGCTTGTAGTATAGGGTGGTTGTGTGTTAGTCACCGGGCATTATAGAAGTGTCTTACCCTCAGCAGTAATCACGTTTTACCACTTCACTATATCACATTCATACACTGATTAAATGGCACATAGGTCAGCTTTAATGTGTGATCTGCCTCAAGCGACTTAGATATAATTACATGTGGGTGCATCAACATGCACACCAGCATGTGTTTCTCAAGCAATCAAAAGCCGGATCACCTTCCAGGCTGCCTCTCTCCCAGCCTGATCAGCACTAGTCCAGATCTAAGGCTTTTTGAAAGCCGTCATCATTCACAGTGACTTTTAACCTCAGCAGATGAGACCAACAGATTACCATTGGCCATGGATGCATCATACACACAAAGACGGTTTAACACCCTTCTGCGCTGCGTGCACACAACAAGCTCATTTAAACCAATGTTCATGCAGGAATCTGCAGCCGATTTGCACTCACTTTAAAAATGATGACTCTGTATTTAAATGAGACCGTGAATACATTTTTATACCACATAAAAGATTTTCCCTAATATTGATTTAAATAGAATGATTTCACTTCCTGTAAAAGGTGCATTTGTGGTATTAGCCTCGGGGTATAACAGCATGTGGCAACTAGCTTCTAAGGAACACTTCAGTCCTCTGTCACTCCCACCAAATGAAACCATCAGACGCGACATGTCTGAGGGCATCAACGTGGCATGTCAATGAGCAGCTCCTGCCCTCTTTCAGAGACCTCATGGTTATCTCCCAGCAGATGGAACATGATACAGTGTACCTATACTCTAAGTTGTTTTAATATGGCTTTAAATCAAGTATATATAAAATATAACAGTTTTTTGCAGTAGGCTTCCTGCAATAGATCTTTGTCACTTACAAGATTCTTTGCTTGTCTTACTTTTTTCTAGTACTGCTTTGTTGTCTCATGAGGCTTAGGGCTAGATGTACTGACAACATGCGCGTGAAACCATGGCCGGGTAGTACAAACAGGCTGCACTGAGGTAAAAGTGCATGCTGCCTGTCACAGGAGCTGCAAATGGCAGATTGCGCTTTTCTGTGTCAGGCATATGCATTCATGGGAGGGTGAAGGGGATAGTGGGAGTTCCCCATGAAGAGATGGGAGGGGAAGCTTAAATTGCGCCTAATAATGTACTCTGTGGTATGTACAAAAACCTCCCGTGACAATGTGCCTCTATTTTACAGAGAAAATTCTCCGCCTCTTAAAAGTAGGTGTAAACCAGCCGCAAGCGGGCCTCCTCGCTTATGCATATATCCTGGTGAAAATGGCAGCAGTAATCAGAGCAAGACGAAGACAGGCCAAGGATACAAGCTGAAAGGATTTTTGTCACAAGATCACACTTTTTCAGTTCAATCATTAAGCGTTACACATTAAGCAGCCGTGCAATTTTACAGTTACTGGAAAAAAATCAAAGATGACATTGAATATCCGACTCAGCGTTCATATTCCATTCCAGCAGTTGTTAAATTCCTCGCTACATTACATAAAAACATACAATATTGGCATCAGGATCATTTCAAACAGTCATAGCATCAGCAGTGGGAATATTGCAGTCCGCACTCAGCCGTATCATAGCCCAGGTACTTAGTGCCTTGCTACAGCACACATACATTTCCCCACCACTAATGCCATAATAACACACGTCAAGCAGGATTTCTTTGACATCGCTCATTCAATTGCCCTTTTAAATGTGCTCAATTTACGGTACAGTGGGCGGAGAAAGGCGCTGATTACCCGATGAATTGCAGGTTTGGTAAATACGACGTAAGCTGATGTCTCACAGTGGGCACTTTCTGCGGGTGGCCCATGGCGCAGATAACGCTACATTCGCAAATGTATGTACATCTGGCCCTCAATAATTATGATGTATCAAAAGTGTTTAACTCACTGGAATGAAGGGCATTTTTTTTCTATAGTTTGCCACTCTTATATTACTGGAAAAAATCATCTTGATTACCAAGATGAAGAGTATTATGCACAGGTTGACCATAGATAAAGTCATAAGCCATGCCAGTGGTTTATTTGGATTGATACAATTGTGTTATGTACCCACATATTTTTCAAACTTTGTAAGCTTTGTGTTTATGTGGTTCATGTAATCTAGAGAGTGTGATGACAGCCAATATAAAGTTAACAGATGGGTAGTCTCGCATTGCGAGGACCTTCACAGAGAATGGTCTGGCTACACCGCTCATCTATTCTGGCCTAGGGGAAAAACGCTTTGGCTTTTTTGTTTTTCTTTAAACCAATCACAACCATCCTGGCCTGCGTGAAGCCCTACTTCCTGTGCTAAGACGGCATCTTTGCTAAATAGATAAGATAATGAAGAAGAGGGATGTGCCGATGTCCGGCTTCATCCCATAACAGATGGGTAAATTCCTGTCTTTCCTGCACGTACATGATGTTTTAATAGGAAATTAGACAATCCATTACCACTTAATTCATTTTTTTCATATTGGCATTTATAGATCTAGGTTGAAATCAACAAAATTGTTTTAAATAAAAAAGGTGGTGGTAATAAGATAATATCCTATTAAGAAATCCTATTTAGTAGCGCTATGGTAGCTCACCTGTTTGAGCGTGCGCCCCATGTATAGAGGCTCAGCCCTCACCGCTGCAGCAGCAGGTTCAATTCCAACCTGCGGCCCTTTGCTACATGTCATTCTCCCTCTCTTTCCCCTATAATCTCCCCAGAATAATATTATTTTTAAATCCTAGTCAAACTTAGACTTAACATGTTTTTGTTGAGATTGACATTGATGATCATTTTAACCAAAAGTGGCAGAAATGTTAAATATGTACAGTAAGGCAGGCAGATTCTCCTGTTTATAGCAACACTGCCATCACTCAACAGTGACACTAAAATGAATACGCTTTACAGAGCTGTTATGCAATGTGTCCACTTTAGCACCCACGCTGTGTGGAGGTGGTGAGGTCCACATCCATCCTCAACATCTTTTGTTTGCTTGTGTCAATATTCAAAAGGCATTCATATGGGTAGTGGTGTGGACATGTTTACACCAGTCAACACTGTGCTGTGCTGTTGTATAAATCCTTAACTCTCCCCCGATAATGAGGTGTGTGGAGTGTTTTTGTTTGGTGTTTCTATTAAAGTGAAGAGTGTGGCGTGGGCAGCTCTTAGCAGCACTGCCTGTCTCTGCTCTTTTAGCTGCGACCAGCTGATGTTGGAGAAAAAAGAAAAATCAGGCCTTAACAACACCTTTTAGAGCAAGACGCTACCTATGGCAAAAACACACACATACTCAGACAGATCTTGACTGTTGTTGGAGAAGGCAACCTCAATAACAAAAAATGGAGCTTCTGGTTTGAGAAAATGAATTTTGTGTACAAGCCTGCTATTGAATGAAGAAATGGTATTTGTGTTTGTCATGACTATAGGAGGAAGCTTTTGCTGTTCAATTGTGATAGAACTTGACTTTTTTATGACTGAGGTTTGGACTAAATATTTAAATATTAAATAGAGAATATGAAATCTTTAAAGAGTCCATATTCTGCTCATTTTAAGGTTTATACTTGTATTTTGAGGTTGTACCAGAATACGTTTTCCACATTTTTGTACTGCACATTGCTGCAGGTCCTGTTTTCACCCTTTATGTTTAGGTTTCTGTTTTGGCTTCAGAGTGAGACATCTCACTAGTTTTAGCTCCTGAGTGAGACATCTGACTTGTTTTAGATACAAAGTGAGACATCTCACTAGTTTAAGCTCCAGGGTGAGACATGTCACTTCTATCCTATCTTTGTTGCGAGGTGCACATGCTCAGTAGCTTGGCAAGATCCATCAGCTAAATAACTCCTTCTCCAGCTTTGGTCAGTCCAAGTCAGGATCAGCTGGGAGACTTTTTCTAGACTTTGAGATTTCTTTTTGAAATGTAAAGGGCATTATAAATAAAATTTATTATTATTATTATAGACCAGGGACACTTGTGGAATACCTGCACAATAGGGACAGGAAGTATAACAGGGACAGGAAGTAGTTCTTTTGGAGATTATTGTCAACTAGTGGCTTTTGAAGCACTGTTTTGCCTTTGAGAACAAGCCACCATGAACCTGGTCTCAGCTAGTGACGTAGAAAGCTGTGCAGATGTTGAACAGCTGACCAGGAGACTGAAGACAAAGGACATCCAGAAACTGTGTCTCACTCAAAGCAGCATGGATGTTTGTTTCCCAAGTTTGTATGTGTGTGGAAGCAGCAGAGACACAAAACACCCCAAATCCCAGAAAAAGTTATAATTTTTTTACAATAATATATAATTATACTTTTTATATAATATGTACATTTTAAATATTCCACTGTTGCATTGTATATCTGCTGTACTGAACATGATTTCTCTATTAGATATATATATATATATATATATATATATATATATATATATATGTATATATATGTATATATATGTATATATATATATATATATGTATATATAGGATGCTGCATAAAGGCAGGCACACAGGGAGGAGAACTCCATCAATGCATGAAACCTCACCTCTTTGGTTCCAGACTCTTTTAATCTGCCTGTGGGGACTAGCCTTACAAGCCAGAGCCACATCAAGTTGTTGGGTCTGGGAACTCCCGATTGGCATGGCTCGATCCGAGGGGCGGGATCAACGGTTGTCTTTCAAATTCCCTTAGCACGCAATAAGATAGATCTCCAACCAACCAGAGCAACGCTGGTTGATAGATAAAACCCTTTCCGGATCCGGTCATAACGACTTCAGAGCCGTTCTTTGTTCTTTTCTCAAAGAAAGCTTAACTCCAAGTCTTCCAGAGTCACGGCCAAAGCCGATTCTAAAGGCCGCTGTTCGCCAGCAGCAGCCATTTTCTTTGTTATCTAGTAGCAGGGAATTCACGCCAAACCGTCGCAGCTCGGCCGTCGTAGTAAAGCCCGCCCACCGACTATACACACGATGGGATTGGCCTGACCCGAGGTTGGTTTTTCCTGCTCGCAAGACAACAGAGAGTTGCTAGACAACCCTGGCTGAAAATTACATTCACTGCCGTTAGGGTGCGTCTAGATTTCTAGGCTCCTTTTTTTACTTCAGTCTACACTTTGAAGAAATAGTAGCTTCTGTTAACAGTACAAAATCCCTTAAAATCCCCATGTATTCCTTTAATAGGGCTTTGTTGCTTTCTCTCATAATGGCTTTCTCTCTTTCTTTCTTTCTTTCTTTTACACACTTTTTGTGATTTTGAAAGCACAATAGTGAATACTTTCAATTAGAGGAAATCGAACGAGAAACGGTGTTATCTCAACCAGTTATACCAATCTGTTGTGAAAGTGGGATGTGATGTGTGCTATTCCAAGCTGGCCCTTGCCTTACATAGCCAGGTTGATGAAGAGCTCTGCTGTTGGTCATTTCACTTCATCTTTTCTTTTTCAAGAAGAAATGTATGATCATCCTGTTTGCAAGCTAAATGTTGTCTTTTCATTATAGCTGAAACTAAGTACATACTAACACTGCTCTGAACAGGCAAACCAGGGTTGTCAATAATTCCACAACAGGAGCAAAGAAGGCCTTAAAGTGTTATGGTTTGGGGTTTTTGTTGGGGTGTATTTTCCTGTTTGGCCTTCCCTGTGTTTTTGTCCCGGTTTTCCCATTAGTCTGGTGTTGTAGATTCTGTCTTGTGTTTC
>NC_048407.1:1391523-1405693 GCF_013103735.1 Etheostoma cragini
ATAAAACCCTTGTGACTTGCTCCTGCCGCCTCCTTCTCTCTGCGTTTGGGTCCTCACCGCACACCCCCCACAACAGAAAGTATGGAGGCCTGTCTGCAATAAGTGCCAATAATAGGCAGGCTAATAAGTAAAAAATGTAAATAGATCACAAAAAATATTTTACTTTCGACCAGTTATTAAAAAAGCATAAGCGAAGCTACTTGCCTAGGTAGGTGTGTGAAGGCACATTCTCCCATCTGCAGGCCTGATCTGTTGTCGACCTGCTGCCCTCGACTGCCAGACCTGTGTCCATACTATGTTTGTGTTGTGCCAGAACAGGAGAATGGTCTTGCCAAACCCATGATTATTTAAATTTTCCCTAAAGCATTAGATTTGTCAATGTCAAGTGCAGGTTATATCTGCAGCACTTCCAAAATGCTGGATACAACTGAATGCACAGTTCAAGTTTTTCTCGAAGTGTCCCATCATTTTGGCCTAAAACAAGGAGTATTAATTCTGAATACACCCACTCAATAATTGGGTTTTTGCAGTCCGAAACACACTGGAATAGTAAGTGAATAAAAGATCTAAGTGGTGCAATTTCACTCGCTGCCTCTTCAAACTACTCAACATCAATATCAACTTTTAAAACTAGGCTTTTAAAATAAAAAGGAAGCATAATTCTGCAAATGCATTGCCTAGTGCACCTGAAATTTACTCAGAAGATTATTTAGTGAGTTTCTGCCATGTTTTTGTGTTTGTCAATTGAAAAAGTAATATGACATGCACTGCGTTTGTCAGCCAGCCAATCACAGAGATGATGATCTTAATTAGTAACAATGAATCAAATATGAGGATCTAGCTTTCTCAGCAGTAGCAGTAGTAATTGTAGTAGTTGTTTCTTGTCATACAGAGTCAGAATGCACTTGAGCTGAATTATGGGGTTTGTGCAAAGGACTTCCAGGTCTGTAGCACTGATGAAGTACTGCGCGCTGCTACAGCAACTAATCATTAGGTAAACAAAGCCCACATCAAGCAGCTTGAATCCCATATCAGCACAAAGTGTGGTCTTGGCGGTGCCTTTCCTCTTAAAGGAAAGCAGCATACTGTGATCATGCCCTCACAGAACCTGTTTCCCATGCGTTTGAAATGTTGGCAGTAATGTAATGATGTAGATGGAGAACAAAGCTCCTGCAGCTTTTTACAGCACTCTGCTGTGATGACAGGGACAAAAGTGTTGTTTCCTTAGCGCTACGCAGATGTGGTTAAACTGCCAGACTATTTTTATAGGCGCTATGGTTGTCTGTCAGAGCAGACGGCAGCGCAGGCATTTGGCTTTACTCAGGTAGGCTTCACGATCACAGCAAACACACACACGCACACACACACACACACACACACACACACGCACACACACACACACACACACACACACACACACTCCCTCTATTCATCCACTGCGCTCAGGGAGACGGAGTGTCCTGCTGGCTGTGAGTGTTTGATGCTGAAATGGTCCTCCCCGGCTTCATAAGAGCCCCCTATCGCAGGAGAAATAGTCTAAATGTCACACTCCAACCTCCACTGTGTATGTGTGTGTGTGTGTGTGTGTGTGTGTGTGTGTGTGTGTGTGTGTGTGTGTGTGTATAACATGCAGCCATGCATGTAACACTATGTGGTGAGGGAGCTATATTTGGAATGCAAAATGAGGTCACAGATGGAAACGGCTGAACTTAACGAATGATAGCAATTTTTGTTCTGTTGATCTGACACCACTACATGGCAGCACACAGCCAGCACATTGTGGTGTGTACTCCTTACTACTTACTGTATTATTGGTGATGACAGATACCAGTGAATGTAACTGTGATTGGGCATCAACATTCCCCTTCAGATGTCATGTTTCTTGTGGAAAACAGTGTGCATAAACGACAAGACCGGAAAAGCCTCTGGGAGATGTGGCACATCTGCACTACACACACTTAACACAAATAGGTGACATACACACATCTATGTGTAGAACTACTCAGGCAATGCGTAGGTCAGTGAGGGTCTGGTAGTAACAGAAAAATGTAGTTAACCTCTGCTTGAGGTTGTTGCACAGCAGAATCACGACAAACCTCTCCGTCCTCATCTTTTCTGTCCGTCTCACACCATGCAATAAACCCAATGGATTTCATAATGACAGTAATAATCCTTATTTATAGAACACTTTCAAACTTCAAGCTACAAATGCTTTAAAAAGATCAGTTTTTTTAAACAACAACCAAAAACATTGTGTTGTATAAAAACTTGTACAGTGTAGAAAAAAAGAAAAGAACAATTTAAAAAGAATAATTGAAAAAAAAGAATTCAAGAAGGTTCAAGCTCACATAAAGTCAGGACAGGCTCTCCGTTAAAAGTATGTTTCAAGAAGGGACTTAAAGGAAATCAGTGACTCAGCTGACCTTATAGCCTCGGGTAGGATGGTCCAGAGCTTCGGGCCTTGACTTCAAACGCTCTGTCCCCTTTACTTTTAAACCGGGTCTCTGCCCGAGGATCTCAAAGTACGTACCGGTGTATACGGTATACTAGGGGTGCAAGGCCATAGAGACCCTTAGAGCCAGTGAGAGGCTAAAACAGGAGTGATGTGATCATGTCTCTTGGTTGTGGTTTAAAGCCTGGCAGCAGAGTTCTGCACATTCTGGAGTCAATTTACAGATTTCTGATTCAATCAGAGGGGGGGGGGGGGGGGACTTTTCCGCCTTTAATGGACAGGACAGCTAGGTGAAAAAGGGGGGAGAGAGGGGAAAGACATGCAGGAAATTGCCACACGTCGGACTCTTACCTGGACCTCTGCATCGAGGCATAAACCTCTATGTAAATGTGCGCCTGCTCGACCAACTGAGCCAACCCGGCCATACCCCTTACTGTGCTGATCCTGCATCTGTCACTCTCTGTTGCGTAACTCAACAAAATACACATAGTGTATATATACATACAAGAGCAGTGTTAAACTAATCCGTCAGATCAGGTTCGTCTTTATTGTTATGTGGATACACTCCTGCTACAGCTGAACATTTTGGGACAAAATATAAAATGTAAATGTTTCTAACGAATGATGTGGTTGGTTGTTATTTTATGGGAGAAGAAGTTGTCACTTTATGATAATAATGACAATCTCATGGTGAGTCACATCTAATAAAGCAAGCGTCATCAGATTTCCCTCAATTGTACTGTTGACAGCTCTACACTTACATAAACACAACAGGTCTGGTTTCTGTGCATTTAATCCGCTATGCTTTTTTAAAGAATGACCTTTTCCCACCTGAATGTGTGACAGGTGCGTTGGAGACAAGTGTAATCTTGAAAACCGAGAAGGTCCCCTGCACACTGTCCACTTAATGCTGAAAATGGGTTGCTTTTCGACCTTCATTGTGTACATAGCAGTGTGATAGACTTGACAGTTCAATTCCAAATAGTACGTGCTAACTGCCAACTGTCGGCCATTCATATGCCACTACTAGCCAGCTCCAGTAGCTTGCTGTTAAGCATGTTTCTAGAACAGAATGGGAGTGGCTAGATATTTCAACTGAAACAAAAACTAACTACTCTGTTGGGTAGTTTATTCTGCCTTTAGAATACCATCTTTCAAATACTCTATGTAGTTAGCTTAACTCATAATCCTTAATTAGCCACTAGCTGTCACATTAGCCGACAAAATTGGCTGCCGCTGGCTAAAACGTTCATTTTTTACATACACCTGTTTTGCAGTGACCCTCCACTTGGCTTTCCGGTCTGGTTGTTGTACATTTTTCCACAGCGCAAAGTATATTGGTGAAGTGCAGTGGTAACTCCAAAATGGACAAAGCATGTATCAGTACTCAACAACCTGACTGTCTGTCTGTGTGGCTGCAGACCTTTTTCACAATGCTGCAGAGGAGATGCCACACAAACTGTAGCAGAGATCACGTTTAACGCTGTATGTGCTATATGTGCCTAAGGTCAAAATCCTTGTGTGTAACAATGGCAAACACAATTATCATCAGTCATTCATGATACAACCATGAATCTGTCTTGCACTACCGCTCAGCTTGCCTTTAGGTATGGTAATGAAAAGTTATAGCTGTGAACTTGGCATTATTGTAATGTCTACATCTGTAACAAAGTCAGATAAAATGTGATAAACTCACAGTTTATGTCAACACAACACCTCATTCTGGGGCCACTCGCGTGTAACAGAGAAACAATTACTGGTCTTGGTTATGTAAAGCGCACTGATCTTCACCTTTTTGATGCCTGATGAGTTCTATCACATGTTGCTCTCACTGTGTGTGTGTGTGTGTGTGTGTGTGTGTGTGTGTGTGTGTGTGTGTGTGTGTGTGTGTGTGTGTGTGTGTGTGTGTGTGTGTGTGTGTGTGTGTGTCTCTCTCCATCTATCAGTATGCAACCCGACCAAGCAGCTGCCAAGAGCTTAGCAGGCTGTTGCTAGGCAATGCCATTTAAAATCCATCCTTCTCTGTGTGTCGGAAGCAGGGTAGCTGTGTTTGTGTCTTGGTTTTGTGATAATATCAGGGCAGAAACTGGAGTAGTTTGCCTTGTTTGCCCTGCACAATATTTTTTCCCAAAGTGCAGCTTTGTTGGTGGGAGGCTGGTTTGGCCTCAGATGGCTTCATAAACAAAGAACATTAAGCGGCTTTCTAGGGAGCTGTTTAATAATAGTATAATGAAAGAGGGTGTTTGCCATTTGAAGATTAGTTTTAAAGAGTGTCATTATGTCACATTCTAGTGTGGGACGCTCCTAAGCTATTACAGCGAGATCTGCGAGGGTGGGTGTATGCATGCTTCATTTAACAGCAGGCACATCTTTTCTTTGAAGTTATAATCTTCAGTGTGGGCATACAAATACATCCCTGGTTTACTACCCTGTGTCACGGGTTGATATAACGGTAGTAATTCAACCTATGTCCTGGTTATGTAATGTCTCTGTTAACTGCTCTTAGCACCCAGTATCTAATATCTTGGCAATAATCCTGTTCTGTACAGTATTAGTTTAGCAGGTATCTGGTCATAAACAAAAGTATTTGACAAATTAAAATGTTGACCCAAGGGTGACACTTGAAGAAAGGCTAAATGATTAATTAGTTCAGTCCATCCTCTGGGGGAAATGTTTATACAAAATTCCATGAAAATCCATCCTACAATTTTTTGAGATATTTCAGTCCGAACCAATGTATCCATCCATAATCTGTCAAAGTCTGTCTGGTGTCCCTGTGTACATACAGTTGACATCTGTGACCAAATGTGCATTATTTTTTGATTCCTTAAAGGCATCAAAAAGCTGGATTATCATCATAATCCGACAGAACTGAAAACATGCTCTCTCTGTTGCTGTATCCAAAGCTCAGTCCTTTTGGGACAATATTCCTGTGAAAACATGAGCGAAAGCAGTGTTTAGGCTACAGGGGTTGCAGTACCGCAGTGGCAGATGGGGACCTCAAGCCCAGTGCCCAAATTCACATTCAGAGTTTAACATGGATCTTTGTCACACTCCCTCCCACAAACTCAGCTACTCAGGTATTCAGGCTTAAAGGCAAGATTATATTGTTTCCTGCTCGGGTTTATTAGCAAGCTAATAACACTAATCTAACCTTATGAATTGTAATATGTGTGGATTTGCAACTGGTAGCAATTAAATCTAAATTGCTTTACAAGTCATGCTTTTCTTTTCTAACGAAAATCTTGTTTTCTCTCATTGTGAAACAAGCTCATTTGAAGGTTGTAGTTATGTGATCTTGTGGACAAAAAGACAAATAAGGACAAACTGAAAAGAAGGATGACTTTGTAACACAACAGAGTGAGAGGCGAGGTAGAGGCGGGGAGGATGAAAGAATGAGTGATGGCAGGAGGCTCGTGTAGAGTGACACTACCATAGATGTTCTTTGACTTTGATTGTGTGTTGCTGTGAGTCACCGCCTGTGTCCGTCACCACAGTGGCTAACAGAATGAGAAATCAGTGTCTCAGGGC
Organism: Etheostoma cragini; assembly: GCF_013103735.1. Lineage (NCBI taxonomy): Eukaryota > Metazoa > Chordata > Actinopteri > Perciformes > Percidae > Etheostoma > Etheostoma cragini. The sequence goes on from NC_048407.1 coordinate 1,397,507, forward strand.
CTTGACAACATCTCGCTGTCACTTCATCTGCGTGGACCTGCCCTTTCCTTCCATTCAGTCACCTTTCGTCTACATGCCTTTCTCTCTTCCTATTTCTGTCCGTCTCTCTCACACTGTCCATCTGCCAATAATTTGGTAACCTTTTAAATCTGATTCATTCCGGCTAAAGGTTTACTGTAGTGTCTGTGTAAGCATTGACAGTGTATGTTCAAGTCCTGACAACATATGCGCCCACTTTGAGACAGCTGAAGTGAGATAAACTAGATTAAGTTTTATAAATCCTGTAGCCCAGGTGATGCAGTTGGTTAGTTTCTCTTACTCTCAAAAGCTCCTCTAATACATCACTTCTAATAATCTAACACAACAGTTAGAGTAGTACTCATCATGGCTGACCTTTACTGTATGTGTAAAATGGGTCAACAGTCTGTTCTTTTACACATGCATCCTGCTAAAAGGGATCACAAGTAGAACACAATTTGTATTTACGGGTCACAAATGCAATGTTTGGAACCACGGATGTTATATACACTCCATACATCTACTCTCACTGCAGTTTAGTTTTTCATGGATTTCCTATGAAATGTTATGACTGCTTACTACATAAAAAAAGGAAAAAGTAAAGGTTTTGTTTTTTGAAACCTCAGCAAGCGTACAAGCGTATGTGCTGTACTTCTTCCACAGAAGTGAAGGACAGTAGCAATTGAGGAGATGTAAAATCATCAAGGAGTGGAGTACAGTGATTTGTAACTGCCATTACTGAAAAGAACCATCATTACCATGCTGACTAGAGCCTTATTTGAGGACTATAAGAAAAGTAATTATAAAGGATTGTTATTAGGGAGCCGCAGGATATCCTTGCACAAAGCCAGCGCCACAGATGTTACACTTTATCTTCTGTAGTTCAATTTTTTCTCCTTTGAAAACATAGAAAATGTTTCTTTTGACACAAAAATCTTGGAATGTTAATAGATGCCTAATTGACAAAGTTAAATAAACAGTGCATGACTATGGCTGACCAACCTGAAAGGCATTTTCTATGAAGAGACAGAGGCTATGTGAATTGGCGGAAGAGGAGGTGGGGGGGGGGGGGGGGCAGTAGGTCATTTTGTCAAGGAAAGAAGAGACGGGTCTGCCGCTGTGTTGCTTCCATCGTCAACACTGAAAAGAGCATTATCAAGTGAACCCACATCACACTCTGCAAAAATAACACACGGCTAGAAGGCATTTTAACCGAGTACTTGGTGTTGTGATTGGTGGGCAAAAAATGTGGAACTAAGGCAGATGGATGAAGGTGGAGGAGGATAGGATGAGTGGATAAGAGGAAATGAGAAAGAGAATAGGAAAGGAGAGACATCAAGAAGCAGGTAGCCTCTCAGCTAGAGGGAGATGAGTAGAGAGATGGAGGGATGAGTGGAGGAATAAATAGGGAAACAGGAACGATGGAAAGGTAACAGTGGCCTCGTGGAGAGCCTGCAGTGGAGGGAGAGAAGGGTCTTTGTGATCAGGGGTCAGCCTCCCGCTGGCCAACTGCCCCTCCGGAGGCCAATTAGAAGGGGAGGAGGGTAGAGCTAGAACAGTGGAAGACTCCCCGCAGGCACACACACACAAACATACACACACACACACAATGCTGACACCAGGGTCATACAATAATCAAAGCCCCCAGGAACACACCCTTGCAAATTCTCAACACACATGCTGACATTAGTGCAGGCACAGGCTAAAAGAACATAGTGCTCTTAATTTTAAAGTTGTTTTTCATTAATACAATTTAATACAAAGAATATCAAGCTTACATCAATGTTCCAATTAAAAAGTGAACTGACTTTGTTCGTTGTTGCTTAATCGCAGGACTTGACACCAATGAAAACATTTTGTGTTGTGTTAAACTTTCTGCCATGCCTTTACCTTCTCAAAATGAGGAGCTTAAACTTAATTGACCAGCAGGCTAATTATCCAGCTAAACATTAGGGGAAACGGTCAAACATTAAGTTAATACTAAAGTTTATTATTGCCTTGTTCAGGCTGCCATCCCACATATGTCAAATAATCTATAGGTAAGGATATGATATAATTTAAGGTTTACTGGGTGAATCCAAGGCCTGGAGTTGACATAACACGATGAGCCGGAGAGAAGTCGCTCACTCTTTTGGTCATTTTGAAAATACAAAAGCACACGATTGTACAGTGGTGCTAGTGAGTGGAGCTTCTTCCATCACACATGTTATTTTTCTGTGTTTCGACACCAGCTTGCAGAGAGCACCAAAACCTGGCAACGGCCATGTTTTCTTTAGGCTTGTCATCAAGCTCCTCACAGAATGAACGTGCATTAGCACACAAAGACACATAGAAGATTCATAACAGATCTATGTATATAGCCAACCCAGGTGTCAGTCATTCACACCCATGCAACCAAAAAACTGTCTTACATTCTCAACACACATATGCAGTGAAATGCTGCCAGTGTCCGGCTGTCTACAGGAACTCTAGAAGGCTGAAGCATTTCATCTTCAAAAAATTAGCAGGTCTGCAAACCTACTACAGTTAAAACATATTCATTTCTGTGTTTGTGTGTGTGTGTGTGTGTGTGTGTGTGTGTGTGTGTGCAGCCATTCATCACCACCCCTGTTGTGCAGGAGAGAGGTTCATTTGAACTACAGAAATCTCAGAAAGGACACACACACACGTTGGTGAATAATGATCAAATGCCTCGTAAAGTTCAGCCTGCAGCTATGAAATGGAGACATTTTTATCCATACTCACACACCCACACACGCGCGCACACACACACACACTTGCTGTCCCTGAAGAAATTGTGCAGTTTCCTGCAGCTGGAAAACTGATTATCTACTGCTTAGCCAATCAGCGCTCACCATTAGGAGTGTGTCTTGACCAGTAGGTGCTGCAGTGGCAGGTCCTTAGTGACTGGTTGGATTCTGTAGGTGCTGTTAACATTAAGCCTAATGAGAAGAAAGGACGGGTCTAGTGCTTGTGCTCTATTGATGGATAACACAGAATGACCTTTAACCAAACCTCCAGCTAGTATATGTATAATCACAGCCCAGACGTTAATACAGTGCAAGTCCCCAGTCCCGCCCCTCCACCTTGATGCAGACATTCTGGAACATCAGCATACAGAGAAACCTGACGCTATCTGAATCTGTGTGCTTGAGGCGTTACATGTCTGCTTTAGGAGTTAATTAAATTCTTGCACTTTTCTGGGCTCTGCTGTGTTTGAATCAAGACGATTGTCGTATTGGCAGCTGAATCCAGACCTTTCCTACTATATGAGTATTTGTGACTAACCTACCTGTACAATATCCGGAACATTGCACTTACAATGTCAGCTTCTGATTCCAGCAAGCTTCGGACAGAACGAAACAGACTGAAATGCTGCCACAAAATAAAAAAAGGTGAACGTATTTCTGTTACATGCAGATGATAATTTGTAAAGAAAATATATAAATATAAATATATAATGCTTGATTATTGTTTTAGGCTGGTGTTTTAAATTGGAAATACTGTGATACACCAAGTGTATCACAATCTCATTTGTTGAAGTCATAATAATAACAATAGGCTTTTGCCGTCACATTGTAGAGTAGGGACATGTTACGACAAGAAAACCCTTTTATCTGTCTCTATCGTGCCGTATGGACGTCAACACAGTTTCAGGGTGGGTGACAACAGCATACTAATGACTAATGTAATCGGTTTTATCAAGGAACACATTCTACACATCGCAATATTTTTCTTTTTATACTTACTAGCGCAGTGCCCTCTTAAAACATGCCTCTTTGGAACGCTGCTTGCAGGTTCCTCGAGAACAGCTTCCTTTGATCCTGAGAAACACACTGGGACTTAGTTGCATCCCCTACCAATGATTGAGTATACATGTCATTTGCTAACAGCTAGCTATTTTTGAAAAAAGGCTTTTTCCAGGAACAAAAAGCATTTATCCCTGATGCTTGAGGTGGTTGAGTTTGCTAGAATGTAACATCTCTGGTGTCTCAGGTCTCTCTTTCTTCATCAGCTGTGGAACGGAATGTTGCGAGCGACTAAGAACGAGCTGTACCCAGCATGCCTTTCAGCGTTGTACCAGTTTAGAGGGGTCCCTTCTCAGTACAAAAGACTGTGTGTACATAACACACTACTTATAAGTATGTACTTTTTAATGTACTTTTTTTACTTTGGATTCTCAAAAATACACCCCGCCAAGTTTGAAGTCGAGAAAGCCAAAAGACTGACACACAGACAGAGATCCCTTCCACTTTAGTTAAAGATCCCTTTTTTTGACGTGACAGATTAAAATGTTGCTGCGAGTGGCACATGTTATGTTATATCTCCGCCTCACAAAGTCTGTTAGAGTTTTAAAGAGCTTCCTAGATGACAGATGTCCCACCAGGCTCTTAGCTTGTATTCTGCCTTCCCCTCTACTCCCAAGATACTTGGGATAGAGAGGGAAGGGTGGGAAGGAAAGTCATGAGAGACGGAGGGCTTTCATGATTAGTCTATTTTTGGATCAGAGCCTGTTTTTCCCATCACCACTTCCATGGAGATCTAAGAACCGGTACAGGGAGTTGTCTCCAAAGACAGAAGGACACATAGAAAGAGAAAGAAGGGGATTCAATCTCTCCAGGGAATCAAAAAGGGGGGGGGGGGGGGAAGTACAGAGCGCACAAAGGACAGGCAGAGATAGTCCAAAAGTGGATGGGTTTTATCTCAGCTCTAGTAAATTACTCACCGCTTCCACAAACCGGCCAAATGCAGGGTGTGGCCACAACAATGCAGCGTTTGCTATATCCATTAAGCAGAAAAGGATTAAACATAGCAATGATTCCCCTTGTTGGTAGACAATAAATACATTTTTGTGTTTCTTGCTACGAATGCATGCATGCAAAATTGTGAGCTGTGCAGTATGTGTAGCAAGGTAATTCTTTTGTATTTGGGGTAGACATATGTACAGCAGAGCAGGGCAGCAGTGCCCATGGCTATGGATCTACCACAGGGGCTTGGGGCTGCCGCTTGAGGCAGCTGCTCTTAAACACTGATGCTCTTATTTTGAAAAGAGTACATCCACCCTAAAACTTTTTGCAAAAGTTGAATTAATGACCATAACCAAGTCTCTGTTAAAGGGCCACATCGCTACCTGCATGCTTGACGGGTAGAATTATAAAAGGGGACAAGCTGAATGTCTAGTGTAGCCGCAGCCGAGCCTCGCCTGATGGAACCGTGATTATAGTTAGACAAAGTTCTGGGGAAAGAAATAATGGGAACCAAGCAATCGGCTGTTTCTGGACTGCCTTGTGCACAAACCCTGATTGACAAATGTAATTTAATTGATTGACAGTTAGGAAATAAACCAACAGTCTTCTCAACTACTGTGCTGATGAAGCCTAGATTAAAGATTGCTCATATGTACTAGTTGTAGAGGTGTCTGGGTTGAGCTTCTTTTTTTTTTTTTTTTTTTATGGGTCAAGAGTTGTACATATAAGGGGGTAAAATCACCTTTAAGTGGAGCCTCATTATACAAGTACATTAAGTAGGAGTTATGGACAGAGTGAGTGTTTCCAAACAGATTTTCTGGTTCAAAACTGTACAGAGTGAAATATAACAAATTCCACAAGGTCACCATTTAACGTTCATTCAGAGATATTGTGGATCAGAAAAATTACAGCACTAATATGTTCGGCTTAAGCATCAGATTCCTAGCTTAGACACCTTGTTGTGATATAATAGCATTACACTGCATCAGTCCAGCTCATAGCAGGAGCAAGGGAAGTTGGGGGTGATACCAGGGTCAACTTCAGACATAGTGTGTAAGGAGTCAGCATTGAGTGATTTTCAGGATTTTAAATACCACCACATTGGCGTACATGAATGTGACTGATTTTAAGAGTCAGCTGGGATGATTGAGCTATTAAAAAAGTCAGACTGATCAGCTGGTGACATGAGCAATTTTCCTATTCTGTCTATGAAGATGCTTTATTGTGACCATTAGATGCAATTGATAACATGCATTTTGCCACCTTTCCTCTCTCCTTCTCTTTTTTCTCTGCCTCCCAGTGGCCAGCAGGCCTTTCTGCTGGAGAACGTGCCTTGTAGGAACACCAGTTGCCAGAGTGTAGGAAGGATGTTCCACATCCACTGGGACCAATCAGATCTGGGAGCCATCCAAAATGCCGTCATGGCAACATTCTTTGACATCTATGAGGACGTGAGTAGTTTGTGTTGAGATAATGTTCTCGGAGCTTTTTTTGGTCACATACAGCACCAGCCTTTCTCTCGTTCTTTTTTCCTTCCATTTCTCCACAGCTTTTACTACATCTCTTTAGATGTCTCTCTCTCTAAATGTCCCCCACCTTTATCCGTCCACTCTTATCTGTCTGAGGAATGCCCAGGCATCCACGTATGAGATAGATATACACTAAAATTACATCCCCATTTCTACATTAAATAATTATTTGCCAAATTGAGGAGAGAATGAATACATCTCACAGAGTACACAAGAAGATTTGATGTCTCTAATGCAGAAAAGTAGATAATGGGTAAAGCTTTTTTCTTTAAAGTCAAAAAAGGACTTCAAGTGTATTCTTATCCTTTTGTACTCAAAATTAATATTCAATAATTGGACTAAAGACGATGATGCCATGTCCAGTTTAGTGCTTGTTTCAGGAATGTTGTTTAAAGCGCATACAGTAGCTTGTGTGCCAGCTTACTTTACTTAGTGTATTTACAAGAAGAAGCACTATTATATGATTTTACTACAGCTCTTATACAATCAGTTTTTTTTACACTGCCTGTCTTTTTCATTAATGTTAACTTGGATTTCGATGTTGACAGTGTTGTTCATTAAAACACACACAGTTTTACACACGTGTAAACATACATAGAGTACATACGTTGTCAACAGTCCCAGAATGTAGAGCTGCACATAGTAACGCTGTATTGCAATCTGCTGTATGTATTTTATCAGAATTAATTATTACTGCTCATGTGGCCTAATTCTGCGCTCTCTCTCTCTCTCTCTCTTTCTCTCTCTCTCTCTCTCTATTCATCTCTCGCTCTCTCTGAGGCTTTATAAATGTGAGAGAGAGGTAGTGAGGGAAAAAAATGAAGAGCGGAGATGATAATATAATGCTGGATCAGTCACCCAGTATGTTAGAGGGATAAAAATGTACATCAGAAGACACACACCATGCTCCCATTGTTCCTTATCTGTATGCCTGTCTTCATTTGCAGGGTATATTAGACATGCTGGTCCTCAGCCAGGCAGAGGGCAAAAATGACTTGATCATCCATGCTTTGAAGAACAATTTTGAAGCTGATGCCTACTTCGTTAAAGTGATGGGTAAGTGACTGATTTGCTAAGTAATTTGCTAGGTCGCTCTGTTCTCCTCTCCACCTGCCTAAAACAGTTTATTGGATGGGGCACATGGAGAAAGAGAAAGGCCTCTTTCTGTCTTATTCTGTTTCCCAAATTAGAACTGAAATGTTAATGTTTTAGTGTATTCTTTGTAAATTTTTACCATAATGCCCCCCTTAGACCAATTACAATCATTGAACATGAGCAGCTCTTTTCCCAGATTTAGAAAGCAGATGGTCATGATGACTATTTTCTGTCACATTATTTAGATTTCTAGCCTCAAGCGACTCAGTTGGTGGAGAAAAGGTGCTCTTGTCTGAGTATTTTGTTCTATTCAACCTGAATTAAAATGGCCACTGTCCACACAAGATTTCTCCCAAAAGGTCACTTTAAACACTGCCTCAGTACTGTCTCTTTCCCTGCTTCTCCACTATAAGCTTCTAAATCAATTAAACAGGGATAAAAACAGGTACACACTGCTAGTACAGCACTGTAAGGCCCACATCTCTTGGTGCCATTGATAACTCCCCTTTTATGACACAAGAGCGGACGCACAATAATAATAATAATAATAATTTATACTTTATTAATCCTGCGAGGGAAATTACAATATTTACACTCTGTTGTTATTACACACATGACACAGAGGCCTGAAACACACACACATGCTCAGTGGCAGTGCCCAGGAGTTGAACAGGCACCTCTCCAGCTACCAGTCCACCACCGTACTTTGGTTCGTATAAGGAGGGGACTTGAACCTGGAACCTATGGGGGACATGTATCGACCTTCCGGTTCCCAACTTAACACTCTACAGACCGGG
>NC_048407.1:1405703-1414017 GCF_013103735.1 Etheostoma cragini
CCCCCCCCCCCAATAGGCTACAACTTGAAATTGATCTTGTTTTACTTGTTGAAAGGGCACAGTAACATTCCCACGTCTTTTCCAAAAAGTTTCCATTAAGAGGCAGATACTATGAACCTTGATTTGTTAGCAGTTAGTCTGATTTCTCACTACGCTGTTAGTTTTTATGGATTATGTGTGGCTTCTGGTGTTCCACATTATCATCGTAAGGTGATAAAATCATCCTAATTTTGGTTGCAAACCAACCTCTGGCTGTGTGACATTGGAACTAGTACATACTTCACACCACTAATATGAAGTAAAACCATAGCATAATTAGTTGTAGGGGGGAGCCACATGTAAAACTGTAAATTAAGTTAATCATTTACCGTTTCACTACTAAACACTGATGGCTTTGGTTCACACCATGTAAATCCTGGCCTTCAATGCATGTCAGCCTCCTCCCTCTCTCCTCATGTAACCTGTCAATTTCCACTTCAGACTTCAGCTTGATGATGGTGTCAGAAATGGCAGCAATATAACCTTTATTCTGTCTATTCTAAATGTTGACTAATTCAGATGAAATATCACACACCGTTTGTGCAATGGGCTGTGTTTCAGTCACACTTTAATCCTGATGATGTCTACAAGACTAGAAGCAATGTTAGCTTTGATATCTGCATGCGATGCTCAGAAATAGATTTTATATTTTTGGATTACTGCTTTTTCCTTTCAGTTAGTATAATTTATTTATTTTACTTTGTGATTGTAAAAATCAAGATGCCGTCTTCTGAAGTCAAAATGTTGGTACAGAGTTAGTGCCTGATGACATTTGAGGAAAGCAAAAATAGTTCCACTCTAGGGCGGGCCTTTAAACAGTTTAATCTGTCACTCTGCTCTGCTCATTAGTAGGAGAAATAAAAAGAGCGTTGTTGATCCCTTAGTGTATCAGAACACTTGGCAAACAGTTGTGTTTTCTTTTATAAAAGGGAGGGGATACAACTGCTCCTGCTTTCAGAATCACAAGAAACACACAGAAATCATCACCATGCCCCTGTGAACATGATAGTACTCACACTTACCTGCATAATTACAGTATGTAATCAGTTTTCCACACTATTACATATACACACAAATTTGACTTGTCTAATTCATACTGCCTAAGATATAGTCATCTTTATTCATTAAAAAACACATTTTTATTATAACCTTTTTTAAGCAAGTTCTCTTTTCCAATGACACCCTGATTATAGCGCAAATAAAAAGAAATAAAAGCAGTTCCAAACTTACAGTAAATATAAACAACATGATCATAAAGCAATACCAGGGTACAGTAGGTAAAAACTTGAATGATAAAACAACAACATATACACATATTGACATTTAAACAAAGAAAAGAAATGAGAATCACAGACGTAGGCAAGTAAGAGGGCTATTAAAAACCAGAGCAGTCCCTGTGGAACGCATTTTCAAGCAACACCCTGAACGTCTCAGTGGAAACCAGTCGCTCTAAATTGAGTCCTGAAGCCTGTTCCATCCGTCAGGAGCGTAATAGTTAAAAGCAATCTTTCCTAAATTATTGCTGTTGATGCATGACATGACAAGTCAGGCTCTCTGATAAAATGCTGATATGACACTAAGAATAAAGACATCCCAAGTCTACACTCAGACCAATAGTTTGTAGCAGTTGCAGATATTCAAAGACAGTACTCAGTGTCACAAAAATGTGGATTTCAATGAATTAAAGGAGATTGGAACAGCCTCGTTGGTCAGTATATGTTCCATGTGGATTTTAGTAGTGTGTACTAAGTCCAAGAATGTAGTTGGAGCGTTGAACTCTGATGGATGATGCTTTTAATCGTGTGACCGGAGAGTTAGATGAGGATTAGTTGCATCACGCTGAGCTGCTAAAATTGACACAAGAGCATTCTCTGTTTGGTCTATTAATTACAGCACTGTTTTTAGCCAACTTAAAGTTGTTTCCAGAGACTTGAAGTGCGTTCCATGAGGAGCACCTGTGGTTTTAGGACAAGGTTAGACTTCTTTGCAGGCATTGTGTTAAGGATAGAGGAAGAAGAGCTAAAGAACTCCGATGACGTGCTATGCCCTGCCTTGCATCTCACACGGCCTTCCAACACCCGTACTACCATACTATCTAGTAAGCCAAAAAAGTATTTAGTACGCCCCAATATATAGTACAGTATGTCAAATCCAGTTGGCCGAAAACTACCTGGATGTCCTACTGCATATGGTTGGATTTTGCAGTTTGGAAGCCAGCATGCTTTTCTGGTTATTCTGGCCCACAATCCCTTCTGCTGCAATATATAAGGGTCAAAGTGTCAAAGTTAAAGTTCCAATCTTATAAAGTAGAATGTCCCAATTGAATGCATAGTTTATGCAACAGAATGTGCTCCAAGGGTAACTTCTCTCAGCATCAGTATTGGTGGGATATTTGTTTTGGATGCTAGGTTGAGGTCAATACAATGCCCTAAGTGTAGGAGCCAGTGGTTTCCATGTGCTCAGTAGAAGTTGTTTGGGCACAGTATCTAATTGGAACTGTGAAGCTAGTCATCCAGCTAGTCTGCAGCTACCTTAAGTTAAGCAGCCAGTGTGCAGAGCTGTCAGTGCTATAGAGATTGTCAGTCGAATATCAACGCTTTTAGGTAAGTTGTGGGATGTGAGAAAGCAGCATTACCCATAGGGGGACAACCTTGTAGCTGTTAATAATAAATCTTTTTTGTGTACTAAAAGTTGTCAATTATTTTCTTAATTAATTGTTTTGTCTTTGAAATGTCAGAAAATTGTGAAAATGTATTGGTCATATCAAATAATCAGTAAAGAAACTAGAAAATATTCACATTAATAAAACTGGAATCAGAGAATTTGGATTTTTCTCAGCAATTCATTTAATAGTTGACAACTAATCGATTGATCAGCTCTTAGTTTGTGATCATGCTCAGTGGAGACTCACTCAGTTGAAAGAGTTTAACAGGTTAAATGCCCTTCCCTGTTATTGGCTGAGGTTTGCAGATTAACATAGCTATGCCAGGATGCACATTAGGTCACTGGATCTCATCAGGAAGATTCAATTTGGCAGATATCTTGTGTGGGTGTACCTTAGGTGTGCAGGGTCTTTCATTTTTAGACTATAATTAGACTATGTCCTTTATTCATATTCATAATACAGATGTTTTTCTTTTTATGTTGGATTGGGTCAAAGGAGTCTAATTGTAGTCCAGATTATCTCCAGGCAACAGCAATCGGCACAAATTAAGTAGTAACGACTATGTTTGGGAGAATCTGCTTTAAATATTACATATTATTTGATATGTCAATGGACAAAAAAATGTAAAAGGAAAACTGTATTTTCAGTTAGTCTGACAGCTTCTGTGTGCACCAGTACGTTTGTGTATGTCCTCGACTCGTCCTCCTTCATCCCGCTGTAGCACCAATTCCTTTTGTGCCGCCTCTCTAAACACTGCTGTTCTTTTCGTTATCCATGTCTTGTCTCACTGCAGCACATCAAACAAAACACACACACACACCAAAATGCCTGTCTCCCCCTCCCGTCGATGCCAACACTGTCAGCTCCTCCACTTCTCCACTGTATTCAACTTTAGCTGGTACACGTTTTCACACGTTTAGCGTTGCATTTTCTACGTCTAGCTGCGAACAACAATCAGCCAAAATAAAAACATATCTGTTACACCCTGTTGACATTTCATTCCAAATGCAGCTTAATAGCCTCACACCTCCCTGTGAAACCCCCCCAAGGGCAAATTGTTTATTCACCAGTCTTTTCAGGCTCCTCGGATAACATGGCTGATAGCATCACACTGTAATAATTGAGACTGAGTGTGTGAACCTTATATTCAGACGTGACACATTATGTCAGACAGTGACGTGGCTTTACAGCTCCTCTTTTCTTCAGTAAGATGGAACCCTATTTTCTCAAGATGACATCACTCAACCCTCCCCAGAGCATTATTGAACAACATCCGTTGAAGAATTGACTTTGTGTCGGGCTTTGGTGTGTGTGTGTGTGTGTGTGTGTGTGTGTGTGTGTGTGTGTGTGTGTGTGTGTGTGTGTGTGTGTGTGTGTGTGTGTGTGTGTTTGTGTCTTTTTGTCTGTGTGTTTGTGTGTCTGTGTGTTTGTGTGTCCGTATTTGTCTGTGTGTGTGTGTGTGTGTGTGTGGGGGGGGGGGGGGATGAATCCATCTCAGCAGCCTGCCAGAGGCCAGGACTCCTGCTGGGCTTTTCACACTGTGATGACCTGAACCTGTACCGTTCTGACATCTTATCCTCCCGTGCTCCCAACATGCAATAGTTCACTCATACACGCATTCCATCAAGACCTGGACCATAGGTGCATATATTATTTAGTAACTACAGGGTTTTTGAGTACTGCTGCAGACCAACAGAAGGTTGGCAGCTACAGTGCTATTCTGTGAAAAGAAAAAGTAAAAGAAAAAATATATAACATAGAAAAAGAGAGAGAGAAAGCATAACATGGCTGTGACCAATTTTTGGGGATTCTCCTTTAAGTAAGGTTCTTCTCAAAATGATCAATGTTTGTTGAATGCTACCTAATGTATAATTGTAGTTCAGATGTATCCACTGTGCATGTTTTCTTGTCAAATACTGCAAAATATTTCAAACTTTGCACCGGCTCAGGTGTGCCGTTGGCTGAAAATCAACAGCAATAAACTGTGAGCTGAGGAAAAAATGGTAGCTAGCGAAGTCTAATTTATACAGCATAAAGACTGCAGCGCTGCAGTCCATCTCAGCTGAGAATGGAGAGATGTCTAAGTGGAGTTATAGCCGAGCAGTCTGATACGTGTGGAGATCAGTAGAGATCTGTACAGTTACACTGTAGCAGGCTGGTGTCGTTTTCAGGCAATTTAATGAAGGTGGCGGCCATGCGTAACGACACTGCACTCTTTGCTTCGGGTCTTATTATCATCACGTCTATTCAGACTGGTGTCAATTTGAATTGAGTCTTTGAGGCTAGGTTTTCTACTGGTCGATTTTGGACCCATCATTGGAGAGACATATACAAATGAATAGGATTGGATTTCCAAGGAACACAGTGAGGACATGCATGAGGCTATTAAGTCTTACACAAAGCAAAATGGTTCCACTTTAAGCTGTAAGAGACAATAAAGCCCGAAGTGGTTGCAGGGTGGACAGATGGATGGATGATTACTGCCGAGGAGGGAGGAGATGGGTGAAATCATAAACTCCAGAATTAGAAAGACAAAAGGATGGGGGGTGGGCGATGGGGGAGGAAAGTGGGAGGCATCTCTGCATGAGCATCTTCGCGTGTGTGTGCGTGTGTGTGTGTGTGTGTGTGTGTGTGTGTGTGTGTGTGTGTGTGTGTGGAGATGGAGAGTGACAGGCAGAACTGTATGAGTTGATTAGTTTCCTGCTTATTTGGATGCAGATTAGCTGCATTGAGAAACATCTGGGAGCTCATCTACTCCCTTCTCATCTCTCCACTCCTCACCTCCCCTTTCATCTCTTCTTCTCCTCCTCGGCCAAATCCTGCTCTCCTATTTCTGCATTACCTACTCTCCTTGCTTCTTCCATATTTTCTCATCCGTGCCTCTTTTATTTCTAACCCTCTCCAGCTTCTGTTTTTATCTTACTCTCACCTCTTCCTCTGCCCTTAACCCTGCCTTCACTCCTCGTTTCTCTTTGAAAAATGTCTTGTTTCCTGTCCTCAGCCTTCCCCTCCGCCTCTCTCAGTCTGTCAGTCAGAGCTGTCTTTTATTCCCTCGTTTCATTTCATTCAGTTGACAACGGGTAGATTTACATGAAGTCGTTCAGTGTGGCTCTGTCGTCCAGAGGATGATTTGACTGGAGGCTGTATGTTCACATTGGTGTGAATACTTTTTCAGTGTCTGCTGCAACACACAAAGACAGCTGAGTGGGAGCGCCTGCTCCCGTGTTTGTCAAAATAGCATTCTGCACCAGCTTACGTTGACAGTTGAAGTCATAATGGCTCTGCCTGCAAATATGACAACAGGCAAGCTACACAGCACATGTTACTACATATCACAGCCATTTTATCCCTTAACTACAGGGAGGTTCCTTGATTTTTTAACATCCAGAACTCAGAGAGTGAAGGTAAATGGATGCATGTCGGGGGAATTGATATCATCCACTGGGTCTCCCCAGGACTACGTCCTTTCCCCTCTCGTCTATGTTCTGTATATCGAGGACAGCCGCAGTCAGCACAATAACAGTACAAACAGACTCTGTAAGCCTCCTGGAAATGACAGCAAACAGCCATGGCCCTGTAGTTGATGTCCTTAAATTAAATGTCCATAAAATGAAGGACATGTGCATTGATTTTGAACACAAACAGACTAATATCAACCAAAAGACCATCATCAAGCGACAGACTGTAGACGGTTGAACAACATATTGGGACCATAGTCTTACTTTTCTCTCTGGTACTTAATAAGAAAAAAAAGGCCAGCAACGTCGCCACTGCCGAAGGAAACTGTCGACAAGTCCCTTAGAAATTCTGTTGTACACGTCTTATATTGAGTCTGTCCTGACCTTCTCTCTTTTATCTGTTGGGTCAGTAACCTTAACATCAAGTTCATCAAGTTGTTTCTCATGCAATTTCATGTGACAAAAACATTGATTGATATTGCTTTCAGTGCAAATAACGTGGGAAATTGAGTCTTCTGTCTTTTGAGTCTGGGATAACTTTATTTCAGATTATACTCTTCCTGTGCAAGTTTTTAAATTCACATTTGATCAGATAACAAAAAAAGAGGCACTGCTGTAATTTGGAAGTAATGTATTGTCAACAAAAAAACTGTTTGGATGAAGAGAAAATGTTCTCTCTAGACAGTCTGTTACTGAGAGGATGTTAAACTTTATTCTAATTGATAGGGTTAATTAACGTGGTGGTCACATTGCATTTGCAGTGTTCATCCTAAAGTGAACTCCTGTGGAAGCCGCTGCCAGCTGTTCAGGTACAGAGAGCACGTAACAACGCTATAATGATGTTACCCAAAGTTAGCATTGAGCAGGGGGGCTCCCTCTAGGATTTGAATCCCCACAGCGGTGCAGTGCCTTGTCTTACTTAAACTTCAACCAGAAAAGACAATACTGTGTTGCGTGTGTGTGTGTGTATGTGTGTGTGTGTGTGTGTGTGTGTGTGTGTGTGTGTGTGTGTGTGTGTGCGTGTGCGTGTGCGCGTGTGTGCGTGTGTGTGCGTGTGTGTGTGAGAGCAGCCCTGCAGTCAGCATAAAGCAGCCTGAGGACAACGAGAAGTGATGAGCATCTCAGGGCAAATGCCGCTCAGCTGTCAGATTGTTGTGGTGGCGCGTACAGCGTGATTCCGCTTGGCTCTCGTTGACTCGCACTTGTAGCCACTAGCGCTGACACGGCATGTTATGTTCCCCCCGTCAAGGTCTGTTTATTGCATTTTGCTCTTTATGTATGTGTGTGTGTGTGTGTTTTTAGGTCTGTGTGCATACGTGACGTCAGATGACCCCTTAGCTCAGGACTGTGTTGTGACGTGTGCATGTCCTTACCATGGCTTCCTGTAGTTTCTTTTTATAGAGTACAATTGTGGACGCAATAAAAGGTGAAGCTCCAAGTAGGCTGTCAAATCCGGTCAGCTTTATTTATATAGCACATTTCATACAATGCAAGCTCAATGTGCTTTACACAAAACAATTACAAACAAAATAAACTAGCAAGACGTGAGCACGTGTTTAAGTACATCTAGAAATATTAGTCATCCCTTGCTCACCCACTCAAACATACCCAAAAAGAAAGAGTGCGCAGGAGAAAGGGGGAGGGACAGAGGGACAGAGGGAAAGGGACAGACAGAGATATGGAGGCAAGCTAGCCATAGGACTGAGAGAACTGGTAGCTATGTTGGTAAACCTTACATCATCATAAAGATTTTGTTCCAGAGATTGGGCTCATAATGACCGAATGCACCTTCAGATGTATTACTGATTATGTGTACAGTTAGGAGACCAGTGTGTGATGATCTAGGAGTTCTGGAGTGTTTGTAACCATGGGAGCGGGTCAGCGATACAATTCAAACGATTTCAACAACAGTGGGCGATATTTTGAAATCAATTCTGTATTTTATCACATGATCTAAGTATAGAAGTAATATGTTTGGTTTTTCTTATCCATGCAAGTTCTCTAGCTGCAGATAAATGCAAAACTCTGTCATACACCAGTCATGTCTCAAATAGTGTACAGAGGAATTACATGAAATATCCATCCATCTTCGACCGCTTATCCGGTATCGGGTCGCGGGGGCAGCAGCTCCAGCAGGGGACCCCAAACTTCC
>NC_048407.1:1414117-1417765 GCF_013103735.1 Etheostoma cragini
AAAAAAAAAAAAAAAAAAAAAAAAAAAAAAAAAAACAAGACAACATGTGTTAGCAAAAAATCTCTTTAATATTAGGAAATGTGTCTGCTGAACACCTGAAATCTTTTTATTACTGCAACCTTAAACAAAACCGCTGGCCTGAACTTAACTATGACTACCATCCCACGTGTAGAACATCATAACACACTCAGTATCGGTGAAATCCTCAGGTGCTGGAATCCTTTTGTGACGGAGGAATGGATTGTGAAACCCCATGACGATGTGAGCAGTCATGCAGCGATCATCTTTTGTCCTTAGATGTGGGATCATGTGGGTCTACTTCAAAAGCATCTCTCATGAGGATGAATGATGTCAGCATGCAGGAAATGAAATTCTTCAATACTTCACCGAGGCTCTCCGAGGTTGTGCTTCTATCCCCAAAATGTGAGGAGTCTGACTAAAGGTATAACATGAGGTTTTTATTTCTGTGTAAGCGTACGGAAGGATGCAGACCTCACATCTCAACTCATGTATAATTGCGTTGGCACCTTAGCCTCGCTGTAGACGGCTGACATGTCCCTGGTGTAGTAACAGCTGTGCACTCTTTCAGGCTTTTCAGCATTAGAAACCCATTTGACTACGCCTCGGCTCTCAGTGTGCGTCATGTACTTCTAAAGGGAATAAAGGGAAGTGTGGGGACTGCTTCTTAACTGCTCCTCTGGCAGCAAGCACCAACAGTGCAGTCATAGAGCGTGTGTGTGTGTGTGTGTGTGTGTCTGTGTGTGTGTCTGTGTGTGTGTGGGTGTGTGTGTGTGTGTGTGGGTGTGTGTGTGTGTGGGTGTGTGTGTGTGTGTGTGTGGGTCTGTGTGTGTGTGGGTGGGTGCACACACAGACCAAGGATGGAGTTCTGTTCTATGGTCATTGTTGGGTTACATGTGTCAATTAGAACTCATTTAAAACAACTCTCTCTCTCTCTCTCTCTCTCTCTGCAACACGACATCATGACTTTGCATATACATACAGCGCGACTTTCTAAACCCTAGTGGCGTGTTATCTGTATGCATTTTGAGCGTTCCGCATTTATGTCTACGCTGTATCCAGCGGACGTGAACATGCACGCCACTTAGCGTGTTATCGCCAGAAGTAAGCAACGGCGGATTTTAGGAAACCAGTTGGGTTTGGGAAGGGAAGAATGGAGCTGGCTTTAGTAAAAAAAAGAAACCAACGGTTGAATTTAAGAAACATGACACGAGGTTGGGTTTAGGAAAAGAAGAACGGGGCTTGGCTTAATAGGAAATGTGACAGGCGGGAGGGGAAAGTCCAGGGTTTTACCCACGCAAAACCCCAATCAACCTCCCTACACAGATCTTTCGCCCTCTCACACAACTCACTACGGCATAACTTCACACAACGTAAGTCAGTGGAGGCCAAATGGCGTTGATATACACGCTAAAAAGCGAGTATGCGTCGTGATAACACGCCAATAATGGCATGCGAATTGGCGTGTCATAGATACGCCATGTCATGAAATCAGTCTCCTCTCTGTCTCTGTCTCTGTCTTTCTCTTTCTCTTTCTCTTTCTCTTTCTCTTTCTCTTTCTCTTTCTCTCTCTCTCTCTCTCCCTCACACACACGCTCACTTCTGGCAGATTACACAGTCAATGTATGTTTTGCCATATCCGGCTTGTATTTCCGGGGTTTGAAAGAAAATGCTTTATCCAGAATGACATACACACAACCACAACCCGAAAGAAAAACATCTCCTGTACGACTCCATTTTCATGTTTGGCTGCATGTAATTTCCTTTTTTCCCCCTGCAGTAGGTCATTATGCACACACGTCACACACACACGTAGACGTTAGTAATCAGGCCACTTATCTTTCCCAGCCTTCACGGCTCTCCGGGTGTAATCTCCAACAGGGCCGCTCTGACACGCTGTGGCTCCTGTAGCACACAACCGTGGCTCACCTTTAATATCAATTGATTTATTTCTTTCTCTTCTGCTTTACTCATCAAGAATTCTCCGACGGAGGATAATTTTTCTGAGCTTAGTCCGGGGAGCAATGTATTGCTTTCTCAGTCAGGACGCCTTTACAATTACACCGACCAGCAGCATGCAATCCAATCCTTCACACAGTTCTTGTCTGCTGAGGTGATTCCACCATCCCCCATCCGCCCCCCTCTCTCTGTGTCGGTCTATTCATTTCTATCTCTTTCTCTTTCCTTCGTGTTGTCAGACTGGAAGCATTTCCCTTAATCAATCTCCCGCCTCATCACCTCCCCCTCCTCCAATTGTGCTCCAACAGCCCCGATTGAAAAGGACTTAGCATTTCTTTCATGGTTTCCTCCCCCCCTCCCAACCTATTTCTGTTAAACCCCTGACACTTTGAAATACCCTCATCAAAATATGAATCTCTGAGCTGCACACAAACCGACTTCTCAGGGACGATACAGAGCCCCGAGTCATTCGTCTGTGTAGGGGCATGAAAAGAACGGATTATATTGCATTCAAATAGTTTTTTTTCTTTTTTCGGTGGCTGATAAATTCCCAGGCTTACTTTAACTTCATGAAAGTCTTTGAATGTGTTATTCCCTTGTGATGTGATGCTAGCTTGAGGCTGCCTCCCTCGTGCTGCGCTTCGCCAGCCGCCATGCTGCGAGGGATCTGACCTTGGAACAGTGTCGCCGAGCCTCATTGAGTTCAGCTGAAGTTTTTTTTCCAACCCAAATTTAAATGGTTAAATGGTTACATTTTGAGCTAGAAGAGAAAATAGGAGTATTGTTATCTAAGGAAAGATTGTCAGTCATTCAGTCAATCGATGTCTAAATAACTGTATGGTGGTTTTAGGCAGTAGTTGAAGGTAACTCAATACGATTTACTCCATTTGCTGAACTTAAGTACAAATGTTAGATACTTGTAACTTTACTTGAGTCTTTTCTTTTCATGCCACTCTCTACTTCTACTTGTGTGTGTGTGTGTGTGTGTGTGTGTGCGTGTGACCATCAGCTTGTTATATTCGCTTAATACACATTCACAGCAGCATTCAGCATCAAGGCAACATTGCACACATACAGTTTCTCTTCTCCCCTCATGACACATGTACACTAATCCCAGCTCAACCTTCAGCAATTCACCCTATATTCAGAATTTCTTGTCCTTCAATCCATAATTACACACAGTAGCCAATATGACCCCCCACCCCACCCCCTCTCCATCCACTAGTAGCAGAGAGAGTGCAGGGGCAGAGGGGATGTTGAGTTGAAT
The DNA here is from genome assembly GCF_013103735.1 of Etheostoma cragini. Taxonomy (NCBI): domain Eukaryota; kingdom Metazoa; phylum Chordata; class Actinopteri; order Perciformes; family Percidae; genus Etheostoma; species Etheostoma cragini. The sequence continues at coordinate 1,417,362 of NC_048407.1, forward strand.
GTGTTAGTCTAGTCTGCCTGACTCATTGGTCCTTTATTTGACTGAGATTTTTTCTTGTTAGAATCTGTGGCCCCCACCGCGGATCTGAAATATCAGTGCTGTGTTCTTGTTAGAATCTGTGGCCCCCACCGCGGATCTGAAATATCAGTGCTGTGTTCTTGTTAGAGTCTGTGGCCCCCACCGCGGATCTGAAATCTCAGTGCTGTGTTCTTGTTAGAGTCTGTGGCCCCCACCGCGGATCTGAAATCTCAGTGCTCTGTTCTGATAGAGCATGGTGCATGGTGCTGTCCGTGGTTCTGAAGTAGCAGACGTTTCTCTGAGTCTATCAGTTTCCTCTTGGATCTTGGGTGGGGATTACAGAAACAGAGTTGTGTGTTTGCTAGTCACAAATAAAACAAACTAGC
>NC_048407.1:1417775-1446150 GCF_013103735.1 Etheostoma cragini
CCCCCCCCCCCCCCCCCCCCCCCGGCGATAAAACAGTACATAGCAAATTGTTGCATTTAATGAATTCATGGTTGAACACCATAAATGTATTCTCCGGTCAGTACCCGACATCAATCACGTGGGGAGACTTTGTCGCCTCCCTGATTTGCAGACTCCCAGCTGGGTTCTGGATCCACTTTCTCCCTGTGGGTGAGTTCAGATTCTTCTGCCGGCCGAGGTGTTTTGACAGAAACTTCTGAGGTTCGACTCTGAGAAATGCTTTTTTGTAGACGATTTACGCCTGACCTGTGAGACACTCGAGTGACAGAGAGACCGCGAGTGAGAGAAATGAAGACAGGTAGTGACAGACTGAGGCCGAGAGAGAGGTAGTAAAAGACAGAGAAAGAGACAAAGGGAAGGAAAGGAAGGGAAGAAGTATGGAGAGAAACAAAGAAAGGAAGGGTGGAACAAGGAAGCAAAGAAAGAAGAAAAATAGTGACAGGATGACAGAAAGATGACAGGTAAAAAGAAAAGTGGATGGAAAGACAGAGAGAGATAGAAGGAGGGAATAAATGAAAAAAGGGGATAAAGAAAGAAATAAGTAAGAAAGCAAATGAGAAATAAAAGGAAAGAAAGAACAAATAAAGAAGGTAGGATCGAAGAATAGAAAGACAGGAGGAAGGAAATAAGGTAGGAATGACTGATAGAAAGGAAAGGAATGAACAGAGTATGGAAGGAAAATAAAGAAACTTAAGGTAGGATAGAAGGAAGGAAGGAAGGGAGGGGAGGGACGAGAAGAAGAAAGAAAAGAAGTAACAGCAGGAACAAAAAAAGAGGAAATAAGAGCAGAAAGAAGGAAGAAAAATATGGGGGGGTAGGATTGAAAGTAAAAGGAGTAATGAAAGAAAAAGAGCGAGAGATCTCAGACGCATCTCATCTCGTGTCACAACTCAGTGCTTTTAATTTTGGAGGGAAAAGTCAAATGAAGCGGAGCTGGAATTCATTTTCTGTTCTGCGGGGACACAGCAGTCTCTGGCAAATGGCTCTTCACTTTGTCAAATGTGTCTCTGAGGGGACAGGCCCCCTGCAGATCACCGCCAGGCCCCCTGCGGACCACCGCCAGGCCCCCTGCAGACCACCGCCAGGCCCTCCTGCAGCCGCCACTTGTCAACAGCATGTCTCTATTTGTCCATCATAACACCTCATTCATTTCCCCTATCCACCTCCGTGTCTGTGTGGTTAGTCAGGTCACATGCATTCCTCTGGAATCCATTCCCATGTGGTAGTCTGCAACTCTTTCATGTAATATATCATTTCATAATCTCATTTGCAGAGATCATTGAGTCTGAAGGCTTTTTAGAGAAGCTCATACATTGACTGTTAAACACAACCCCTTTCTGGGAGTTAACTAGAGCAGCAAAGGTAACAGCTGTCATGAAATTGATTGTGCTTGAATAACAGATCTTTCTTTCCAGGAGTGTGTGTCTCTGTGCTCGCCGGAGAGGAAGTCAAGGAGTTATTTCTTTAATATGTTTTGTTTTTCGTGACAGATGTGTGCCAACTCTATTTATTAATGCGCCTCTTTCATTAGTCATTCTGAGTGTTTGTTCGTGCAGGCGCAGGTAAACAGTAGTGTGTGTTCTTCCTGTCCCAGAGAAGTGTCTGAGGTTGATACACACATTTACACACACTGGAAACAGACAGTGTTATTAGACTGAGACAAAACAAATGAGAACACATCTCAAAAGGTTCAGGTGCAGGGAAATAGACCGATGGCATAATCAGAATCCATGCAAAGTAAAGCCTCCAATTCAAAGCACTCGAAGCACGGTAACTAGATAGAACTAGAATAAAGGGTTTTTAAGACCCATACAGATATTTGGTTATTTAAAAATCTGATATGCCGATATATTGGCCGATATATATATGTCTAAAAAAAAAAGAATAAAAGAAATGCGTAATAAATGCATAGAAGTGCTTAAACAGATTTACCTAACGTTAGTTTTTCATAGTTATTAATGAGTTCTCTCTAAAATAATATGATAATAGAATAAAATATATTAAAGTACTGATAACTAAAATGTAAAAAAAATACAAACTTAAGATATGAAACTTAAAGTCCTTTGAACAAAACACATTAATGAAAATAAGTAATGTTGCCAACAGGGACGTTGTAGAGCGTCCTCTGGTGGACAGACTATGCAACACCATCACTAACAGGGACGTTGTAGAGCGTCCTCTGGTGGACAGACTATGCAACGCCATCAGTAACAGGGACGTTGTAGAGCGTCCTCTGGTGGACAGACTATGCAACACCATCACTAACAGGGACGTTGTAGAGCGTCCTCTGGTGTACAGGCTATAAAACGCCATCACTAACAGGGACGTTGTAGAGCGTCCTCTGGTGGACAGACTATGCAACGCCATCAGTAACGGGGACGTTGTAGAGCGTCCTCTGGTGGACAGACTATGCAACGCCATCAGTAACAGGGACGTTGTAGAGCGTCCTCTGGTGGACAGACTATGCAACAACATCACTAACAGGGACGTTGTAGAGCGTCCTCTGGTGGACAGACTATGCAACGCCATCACTAACAGGGACGTTGTAGAGCGTCCTCTGGTGGACAGACTATGCAACACCATCACTAACAAGGACATTGTTGAGTGTCCTCTGGTGGACAGACTATGCAACGCCAACAGTGAGTGAAAACCAGGGATAAAGACTTAAAGGGATATTTTGCTGATTTAAAATCCAGCTCTGTGTCATGGCGGTGTGGGCAGGGTGTGCAGATGAACAGAGTGGCTTCCCTCCATGGCCCGGCAAAGGGAGTTTCCAGCAGATCAGAGCTGTGGGGGTCAGCCGAGACCTGCAGAATAATGCGAAGCACCACAGAGGGACTCCACACACCGTTCCCCTGCACACCCTGTCCACACTGCATTGACACAGAGCTACATTTAAAAATTTCAAAATGGCAATATTAATTGCAAAACATCCCTGTACCTACTATCATATAGGCCTCACCCTGGCCGATCGGTTGGAAGGTGAACAGGTGGAAATGTATGAATGAGAAATAATTTGAAGAAGGAGGCTTTGGCCAAACTAATGACTCGTTATTGTGTAGTTTCATTTTTTTTCATTGATTCTTTATTATGATAAAAATATTAAAATAGCAGCAGCTTGATAATCTAAGAAGAAACATTTTTTAAACTGGCCCAGACAAGCCTTGCTCAGCATAGAGCTGACACAGCAGGAGTGCTGAGTTGTTGTTTTCCAGGTGTAGAGTGTTGGCTGCACAAAGACATTCTTAAAGGCCTTTTGGCACAGACGCCCACTTGTGTCTCAGTGTATCATTTTGCGTGGGGACTGAGTGCTGATTAAGCCCCTTTCCACATTAAATCCTTTCCTATACTTTATGCTGATGGGAAAACGATTTAAAAATAAACTTGCCTTGGATTGAACCGGACCAAACTCTGCCGGATGCTCCCTAAGGGACCAGAAGGAACCAGTGAACCTAAAATTAAAATCTTTCTTGCTGGGTTTCTATTGTTTTCATTTCCATAATTAAAGCTCTTGGCACATCAGTCACCTGCAAGTTCCTGCTAAACGCACATCCTTCTTCAGTGATGGCCTGAATCGCATGCTTTTTTTTTATAAACACCCCCCCTTCTCTCAGGTTATTTTATTAAATACTTAATTGGATTGCTTTAGCTTTGTTTGCTTAATTCATGAATAAATGAATTTTATTTCCATATTAAGTCCTAAAGAAACTTAAAGGGAAAAAACCCAGTGGTATTCAATCATGTAATAAATGATTGGTGCAGTTGTACTGGCTTGCTGCACTGATTATACGTTTTTTTTCTACTTCACCCCTAAACCTCAGGCTAACCAAGCACACGTTCTGCACACGTTCTGCACACGTTCTGCACACGTTCTGCACACATTCTGCACACGTTCTGCTTGGTGGCAACCTGCCCATGCCTTTTGTACAGTGTTTACATATTCAATATTATTGGGCTGGTGAGCTGGAGTTCTCTTTAATATTTGGTGCCGTGTATTTTCAAGAACAGTTCAGAAGAGCAGTCCAATTTGAAAGCTGAAACATACCGTAGAATGACTTAGAGAGCATCAGGTCCTGCTGATCCATATAATAAGACTTGACAAAGTAATGGAAATTCAAAATCTTAATGGAAATTAATCATTTATATGCTTACTGTTACATGAACAGATTTATTTGGCTACTTTGGGGCAGCAAAAGATAAGTTGATATAGTAAACTTGTTATTAAGACGTGGCTTGTTTAAACATCCGCAGGTATGGAGCAACTTCACAATTACTTTGGAGTTGTGTTTGGGTCCGACCCATGAACTTAACATGGAAAATTTGTACATATAAAAGTAGTTTTTGTCGTCAACAGAAAACTCAAATTGGACAGATAGTGTAGCTGGCTGTCTGGATTTACCCTGCAGAGATCTGAAGACCAGGTAACCATAGTCTCAGATTGGACAGATAGTCTAGCTAGCTGTCTGGATTTACCCTGCAGAGATCTGAAGACCAGGTAACCATAGTCTCAGATTGGACAGATAGTCTAGCTAGCTGTCTGGATTTACCCTGCAGAGATCCGAGGACAGGGAACCATAGTCTCAGAGTGGACAGATAGTCTAGCTAGCTGTCTGGATTTACCCTACAGAGATCTGAGGACCAGGTAACCATAGTCTCAGAGTGGACAGATAGTCTAGCTAGCTGTCTGGATTTACCCTGCAGAGATCTGAGGACCAGGTAACCATAGTCCTCAGAAATCCACTAGAGGTTAGAGGTCCCATGCCATGAAAATGTCACTTTATGAGGTTTTTTAACATTAAAATGCGTTCCCCCAGCCTGCCTATGGTCCCCCAGGGGCTAGAAATGGTGATAGGTGTAAACCGAGCCCTGGGTATCCTGCTCTGCCTTTGAGAAAATGAAAGGAGAATCTGGCCTCTTATGACCTCATAAGGAGTTAGATTCCAGATCGGTTACCTCCTCTTTCAAAAAGACTGAGGAAGGGGATGGACATCCGGCTAAAAAGAGGGACATTCAGCAGAGCAATCCCAGAAGTGGAACAGCGTGAATATAGACTATAGCGGCGGTGATGTTGTTTTTATGGTCTTATGTACAGTACATTTACATTTTTTTTCACAGTAAATAAACCTCCTCAGTCAGATCAATTATATGCTGCCCCTCTGTTGCCAACCCCACTGATCGCCCAACAGCCAAGTCCCCTCTTGGATACACACTGTACACTGTAAGATATTATCTGTAATGTTGAGTTCATCCCAGGAGTGATTTCATGTCGAAGTGATGCAATCCGCTTCTGTGGCTTACTCATCCTCTCTGAGCACGCCTTGTTTCCTTCTACTACAATTTCCAGTTGAATCCCACAAGAGAAGCTTAGTGTGTAGGTGGAGACAGCACAGTAAGAGCCAGATAGTACGTTTTACCAAGCCAAAAAAAAACTTTTACACACATGGATATTATCTAAGAGCCATGAAAGACAGGGTCAAAGCAACAAATCTTATTTACTGTTTATCGTCTCCATTACCAGCCCATCTCAACCAGTCCATCTCATTTTGTACGGTGCATTACAATGCTTCCAGTTATTAAAGTTTCCGAACTTTAATTACCTTTGTTCAATGACTGCTCATTTGCTCTAGCAGCTTGTTTTCCTCTTTCCATTAATTAGTCTGGAATCCAATTCCATGGAGTGCTACAGAGCTTTTTAAACTGTAAGGTGTGGCCTGTGCTGTGCTGACATCAGACCAGTGGCCGCGGCATCAGGTACACTGGGCCAATGTGATTAGTTATCTACCTTTTAGCAGTCTGCAGCCTATGGTGAAGCAACACATCTTTAATTTCCTGCTTTCCTCTCAGACTCTGCACCGTTTCAGTCACACTACATTGATGTTTTTTGGGCTGCCGTTTGAAAAGGGTAGTTTAAAGAAACATTTCATCTCATTTTCCTCTCTGCTGTTGCCGGTCGCTGAGGTTCGACTGCGGTGCACAGAGTAGAGAGCAATAGTGAGAGGGAGTTCTCCTGTGTCTCCATTATGCATCTCCATAGCTTCTCCTTCGCCAAATGTGTCCTTTGTTTGCTCAGAGACCAGCCTTAATGAGAGAGTTGCATTTGCATTTTAGAAGCCATTGCTCCCCCATTCATCAGGAGGTGTTTGTGTTCTACCGTTTGCTTCTTCTTCTCAGCCATCCCCTTCTCTCTGTCCGCTTTCCACTCTCTGATTGATGACAGCAAGGTTGTTGGCTTAAACCAGCTCAACCAAAAACAAAATGGCTCCCGGATTGTGCATGTGTTTGAATGTTTCCACAAGCATGCCTTTTTGTGTGTCACTGACCATGAATCTGATTATCTTGGCATGTGTCAATGCTTGTGTGCCATCATGTGCAAAAGTGTTGTGTGTATGCATGTATGTATTTGTGTGTGTGTGTGTGTGTGTGTGTGTGTGTGTGTGTGTGTGTGTGTGTGTGTGTGTGTGTGTGTGTGTGTGTGTGTGTGTGTGTGTGTGTGTGTGTGTGTGTGTGTGTGTGTGTGTGTCCCACAATGAAAACAAGATGAAAGCACACTGCTCCTGTGAGTCACAAGCTGTTGCCGGCTTCATAAATGGCCCTGAATAGACCGTCACTCAACACAATAAAGATGATCCTCTCTGCCTACAATTCGCTTACACACACACACACACACACACACACACAGATATAAATTACACATATAAAAGGTACTTCTACAAATAAAGATTGCGAAGATGAAAGGCACCAAAGGACACGCACAGGTTCACATTTACATGCGCGTGAATAAAACAATGCACAACTCTCGGTTAGGAAAAAGCAAAAGCGAACTAAAAAAATGCAGACCTGTTAACACACATGATAGGTTTTATAATAATATTTAGAGTAGTAGTAATATGACAAACATATTTGAATTTATGTAAAGATGAGTGTCTTTCTTTGCTGAAGATAACAGGGACCGGTATATACCAGTTTCTTTCAGCTCCAAAAACACAAAAGCGGCTTTTGTAAGAGAAATCTTAAAATGCAGGTTGTCTCTTTCCAAGGTTCGTTCTGAAACATTTGCATGTGATTCATTCTGTGTGATGTATTCAGGGGCTTCAATACAAGACAAACAACTGTGTTGTCTCTTGTCTGTATTTTTCCTGATTGTCCACCAGCTTGAAAGTTCTGAGATTACTGCAGAAAACACCTCCGAAACGACTGCTCGTTCTCCCTTTCCCTCTTGTTGTTTCACACCCTGTTTTCACACTGCAGGCCACATGTTTAATGTGTTGCTCCATTCTGGCCAATTGTGCCTGTATGTTGTCGTAGTGTTTTAAAGTGTTTCCTTGATGGGCTTCCTGATGGGCCACAGTTATGAAAGCAGTGAAAAGCTATGTGTTAGTATTGCTTTAGTTCCAATTTCACTGATGTTACAAGAACAATACATTAGTTAACGTCTCAATGCTTTCCATTCCCTACCTTGTCTGTGGCCCATGTGTTCCTCCTAAAGATGTCAATCTCAAAAATATAGGTCACAAAAACATTAGTTTAATAGTTTTTAGCTATAGACTATTTTACTCTGCTGATGAATACACATTTGGTGCACTAGTGAGCATTTGCAGCAACAGGATGGTGTGTGTGGGATTGACTCAAAATAAGCTACAGTGATAGTGTTTATAGTAATTAAGGATCATGTCACCCGGTGTAACAATCCAGTGCTCACTGATGTGAAAATTGAGCTCTTTGGCACAGAGGAATAGATACATCAAGCTTTGGATACAAAGACAATGCATTTCAGTCAGATTATTGAGTGTTTGGTCTTTCTTGGGGTTTGATAATAACATGAAAAATCTAGAAAACCATCAGCTCTACGCTATATGTTTGTGATGTGTTCCCATGATTTTAACAGAAACCTGGCAGTCAGACAGAAAAAGTAATTTCCCGCTACATATTACCTCTAATTTTAAATTCATGTAATAGTGAAGTGGGAAATTTAAATTACTGAGATCAACTCTAATGACTCATAAACTGTAGGAATCTAATGATGGCTTACAGGGCAGCAGAGGGTCTGACTAGTCCACACGGCCCTGGGATGGGTGAACGCTCTGGTTTATTGATTTCTTTAAACCAAGCCCAGTTGACATGGGCGGCCCTGAGCGCGGGACGGAGAGACGCAAAGAAAGCGGAAGGTGACGGACATTTGGCGTCATTGATATAGACTAAGCAGCAACTTATGTTCATTATTTATTATTCTTTTAATCATTTAGTCTATAGCATGCCAAAATGAATGCCAATACCACCACGATTTACCATAGCCCGGTGATTAATTCCGATTTCTGACTTTGTCCGACCATTAGTCATAGTCACTTCTCCCGCGGGTTATTAAGCCTTAGGCTGAAATTAAAATGAGAAAAGCAGCAAATGCCCAGGATTTCTACTTAATAAACGGCTTACAATGGTTACCAACTATTCTTAATTTGCCTTTTTTAGTAATCGTACATGTCACACTTCTCTACCTCGTTGTTTGTCTGTCTTCTGCTTCAACTCAATTTCAACTCCTCTCACTGTGGGCGCCAAAGTCAGTGTAGCAGCCTCATGTTTCTCTCTCTCTCTGCTCTTCCTTTCCTTTTACATCTCCCTCCCCCATTCATTCCTATCTCCTTCCCTCCGAGCCGAGCGCTCCCGCGTCTCTCATCAACCTTTGTTGGTTATTCAGAGTTTTACTTTCATTTAAATTGGGTGAGAGAGGAGGTAGCAATAACACAGACTGTCAATTTATGAGGGAGTGAGTTGAATCTTGATATACCCACAGTCTCTTCTTCTCTCTCCCTTTATCCCTCGCTCGCTTTCTCTCTCTTTTTCTTTCTGTCTTTTTCTCTGTCTCTCTTTTCTCTCACTTTCTCTTTCCAGCTCTTTCTCACAAACACACACAAATCAATTCTTTTCAGTTCTATTCCGGTTTACTTTATTGCAATGGGTGTTAGATGTACAGCTTTGCCAAAGAAAGGACGTTAAGTTAACATATAACACGTCAATCCTAGTAAACAAAATCTGAGCAGAGCTACGTGATGCGTTCAGGCTCGGTTGAGAAATAATGGAACGGCACTTGGCTCTTAATGTTAGTAATCCATCCGTGCAGATTCAACAGGTTTGCATTAGTTCCAGTGAACATTTACAGTGTTGCCAAAGGAGGAACGTTCTCAAGAAAGAAAACACACACGCACACACACACACACACACACACACACACACACACACACTCTCTCTCTCTCTCTCTCTCTCTCTGATGTGGTCCACATAGTAATCTCTGTGTTCTGTCTCTTTCACAGGGTCCCATAGACAATGATGTTGTGATTCATGTGGCCCTGGTCGCAGAAAGCCAGAGGTAATGTTTGTGTGCAAATTGATAAATTTATATATCTTTGTGTGTGTGTATGTGTGTGTGTGTCTCTTAATGTGTTGCAGGCCAGCTCTTTCAGTGCTGTATTTGTGGTGAGCTCATGGAGCGTGTGTGTGCGCGTGTGTGTGTGTGTGTGTCAAACAAGGTCCAACCACTCAGTGTGTCTTGTTAACTTTGTTAAGCTTCACCTACTGCTGCTGGGAAGTTCCCTTTATTATTATTACTATTATTACTATTAGTATTATTAATATTTAAAAGGGACAATGCACTAACATTAAAATTGTTGTTGTTTGCACTCAAAATGTAAATGTGCCAGAGTTAGCAGAAAAGCTCATTTTCATTGGCCGGTTAACACATCATCATATTACAGTATAAAAAGGATACAAGAAAGATAGAAAGCAATTAAGATAGACAAAGAAAAGAAAAGAGAAAGGGTCAAATAAATAAATTCAAAAAATAAGTCCAATACAAAAAAGGGCCGTACCCAGGATGAGGTAAAGCAGCTGTTGATGAGTGCAGTTTTGATTGTTTTAACCCTTCTCTTGAGTGGGACTGTAAATGACAGACAGCTGGTCCTCTCTCTGAGTTCAACAGGAAGGCTCTTCCAATAGTTTGAGGCCCGCACTGAGAAGACTGTTTGGCCAAACTTACCACGTCTATGTTCTGGTTGCCCTGCCACTGCTCTTCTTCCGCTGTAGCAATTCACCCAGTGGTGGAGGGGCAAGCCCATGGAATACTTTGAAAATGAGGCAGGCATCTAGATAGCAGGACTCGTGCATCATCTTTCTCACTGAAGTCCACATATGCTCCCCAATATACTGTACACTCCACTTCAACAACAACTAAAGCTTTGTAATAGATACAGATTTAAATTGGACCAAATTTATGTTTTATAGAAAAAAAAACACAGTACCAACAGATGTATCAACCCACTGACACAGCTTTAGCTTCAAAGACTAACAGGCTGACAAAAACCTGCAGACTTGCAGAGGGTGAATCTGTATGGACAGATTTAAAGGTCAACGGCTGCTGTAGTTTACTTTAGTCTAAGGGGATAATTACATGCAGTCATTCCTGCTTTTTTACAAGAAATCTATAGTAACAAACGATGAAATGAATGTTTGTTGTGTGTGTAATTTGCGGCTGGTATGAGGGTAGGGATATTTGATCCCATGTAGGAAAGGCATTTTTCAGCATAGGTGCAAAAATTGGCCAACAACTACATGTTCATGTCTAATTGTGTGTGTGTTTGTCTGTGTGTGACCATCAGCTTGTTATCTGCGCTCAGTACACATTCACAGCAGCATTCAGCATCAAGGCAACATTCACACACATACACAGTTTCTCTTCTCCCCCTCAAAACACATGTACACTAATCCATTATCCTTGTGTGTGTGTGTATGTGTGTGTGTGTGTGTGTGTGTGTGTAGACTTCAGGTGTTTTTGAACACCTATGGCATTCAGACCCAGACGCCCCAGCAGGTGGAGCCCATCCAGATCTGGCCTCAGAAGGAGTTGGTCAAGGTAACACATGCACGCTTCGGTCACACATCGGTCAGTCACCAAGTTAACAAAGTGTGTTCCCCTTAGAGACCGCAGGGGGAGCCGGAAAATATGCACAGCCTCAAGCATCACAAAGTTGAAACACATTAAACCAATGGAGAAACACAACCTAAAGTCACGCTGCAATCATGTAACCCGCAATCAGACTTTGTCGGCCCATTTTGGGGTTTTCGGGAGTGAGGTTTCGGGTCAGTTGAAGCCTCACTGATTGCAGAGATGTTGCCGTGCATGATCAGCTGCTGTGCTTTTGTGCTTGGTGTATTGGCCCATTATTAACTGGAAAAAGGAAAGTCCTTAGTCATTCCTGTTTATTGTGAACGATTGGATGGAAATTTGAGGGGAGGAACTATAAAAAGATGATTGATGCCACTCCACCACCACCGCAGCTACACAAATCAATCTTACAGTTACTCTGCTTACATTTCAGCAGTTAGCTCAATATCACAGCAGTTCTAGCTCTGTCAGTCCATCTGCTCGTCAGTGCATGACTTCCTGCTCTTAAGAATGTCCTCCTGAGTGTCCCATCAATCACAGAGAGATTGGTTGAAGTGATTGATAAGTCAAACAGTGATTGCTCATATTGATTTATCAGCATAATTGCGGAGCTGTCACTGTGTCACTCCAGCAGATTGCAGACGCATAGAATTGAGTGGCTTTCCAAATATGTTCTTGGAAGGTAACGTTAGACAGCTCTGTAAGAGATGAAAGGCTTAAAGTGTTCAGAGTGGTTGATTTGGAATTAGGGCTGGGCCATATATAGAACATCAACTCAATGTTGATATTGCAAAGATATTGTATGGTTGACTATTATTGCGTTAACAAAATGTTATTTACACAATGAGACTTTTGATAAATATTCTCCAGAAATGATTTAATGACTTGGTGGGTAAAGGTAAATAAAAGAACAGTTAGAACAGTCTGGTAAGTTCAGAAAAAGACATCACTTTACTGTAATTCAGCCTGTAAAACCAGGAAAAGACACCACTTACCATATTACCAGATTACCATATTACCATATATCCCAAATCTAAGACGATATCTAGCCTCATATCGCGATATTGGTACAACATCGATATATTGCCCAGACCTATTTGGAATCATTTCCATTGTTTCACTCCTGCATTGGAATACTTGGAGGAAGTCTCCTTTAGCGTCGTGTTAAGACGCGCTTGGTCGAGTATCTTGGCGTCATTTTTTGATTGGTAGATGTCATTATTGTTAAATGTTATTTGAGCCATCCACCAACCCAACCTCTTCTCACTACACCTTTCCCTCTTAATATCAAGTCATCTTACAGCGCTGCAGTCGATCTGATGCAGATCTATATGCGGATCGACTTCACTTGGATGGAAGTAGTGCCCATCTTTTGTGGGTGTAAACATATCAATGAGATGACAGAATACTGGACATCTGTTTGGCTTCTTGGTTATTAACAAAAAAAGGAACTCAGTGTCAGGAACTCAACGTCTCTTGATCATTTCATGAGTTTAACACTAGCTGCTATTTCCACTGTCTAATCTGTTTCTTTTATCCACAGCAGATTACACCATTTGTTCTGTCATATCTGTGGCACCACCCACTCCCTTCCTTCCAACTTCTGTTCCACTCCCCATCACATCTGTCACTCAAACCCTGCTCTCTCCTCTAGATACTGTCCCTCATCTGCATGTGTGGTGTTTGAAGTCTACTTTCTCCCCATGGTCTGTCTCTCCTCTGTCAAATCCGTCACTCAAACCTCGGTGTCCTCCCCAGCGTCTGTCTCTCATCTGTCATGTCTGTTATGTCGCGTCTGTTGTCCACGCCACCTTCGATACACAAGCAATTTCTCCTATCATGTCATCTCTCCGGGCTGTGTTCTTTCCTCCAGGCCTTTTCTACCTTCTACCCCTTCTAATGCTATGTTGGTCCCATCCGCTTCTCTAACCCCATTTCCCCTCTAGGTGCAACATCGTGCCCCGCTCCAGTTATGTCTGTTACACCAAACAACTCTCCCCTCCAGGTCCATCATCTGCCTTTGAACTGTCATACCTGTTACCTTTTTCCTCCTCTTCCCTCTGCCTCTCTGTGCTGCGTGGTGCTCAGCCTCTCCGATGGATATGCAATTGTGAGTCACAGCGGCTGCTGTGCTGAATATAAAAAATCCAAAACCCAAGCCCAGAAAGACGCTTCTTCCTCGACAGAACATGTTTATCTCGGAAGCCATCGCCATCTCCAGTGCTGCGGGCTGCATTCGTTCACCTTGCCTCACCTCGTCCCTCACAGCCTTTTGATTGTGTTGACAACAGCTGCTTGACAATGGGAAAGTGGCAATTACATTTTGCGACGTGTTATTCCCACCTGTACACCCTAAAGCGTATCCCCTTGCAACTCAGCGCGGTGCCCAAAAATAGCCTTCCTTTTAGCTGTTTCTCTCCCAGTCCCATATCTGATTGTCAACGTGGACAGAGTTTTAGTTTGTTAAAGACTTTCACACATTATGGTGTTACAAACAACAGCTGTAGTCATCCAAATAGGGTCCTAAAAAGACGTTTAAGGGAATTTCCAGCATTTTACCACCTGGGTCTTCTTCTAATATTTTTGTCAGTTGAGACTATTGGTTTTAATAACTCTGAGATTGGGAATATGTGTTGGAGTACAAGACTACCACACCTCAAAAATCTCTCTACACAAAGTAAACACAGAAAGTGGTCCCATCATCACAGTTGTAGCGCAATTAGCTACAACTTCAGTCTTGCCTAATTGTACATTGGCAGAGTTTCTGATGAAAACCTCCGTGTTTACCTTGTTTCTAAGTTTTGCAATTCGTAAACTCGGAGACACCAACCATCTTCTCTCTTTTACTACTACTTCTCCAGCACGTAAGCACGTTTAAGGGAACAAACCAGTATGCGGACACAAGTTGAACGGGAAGTCAATGCACTGTGTTCTGCAGTTCTCAGCCATAGCCTCAGGGATTTCCTGGGACTATTTTCTGTGTTTTGATATCATTTGATATCATGATGTCATTTTCCAAACCGTATCTTTCCATCAGTGTCGGTGACTAAAATGATATCATGACTAACGGTCATATTAATAACAGAAGGCCCAGCTCGACAAATACTGGAATACCTTTATATTTAAAGAGTTATTGGCTGGTCAAATTTTTTCTCCTCTCCATACTGGCTGTGATGAAATCCCTTTCTAATGTGAATACAAATATGGGGGGGCAATGTCTGCAGTCCTTACAATACAAGTCCAGCCAATATGTGGCTTTAGCAGGCGAAGTTGGCCACGGCCACACTTTGAAACAGAACAATCTCCGTCCTTATGAGAGCTTTCTCACTGTTTCACAGCTCCACTCCATCCATACTAACATGCCTATAAACACATACGCAGAGCATTCACAATCACTGGCCATGCAAGGTACTGGTGTGTAATACTGCAACATTTAGCATTGATCCAATACCAAGTAAATACGGGGTCGATACCGGTACAATATCAATACTTTTTAATACTTAGGAGGACTGTTCATCAAATTGCTAAATCTGAATTAATTTTCTTGACCTTTTTAAGTGGTTTTGTGATTTTTCCTTTGGATTATTAATAAGTTAAAACCCAGGACAGAATTTTCATATGCTTGTATACATTTGTTATGTTACCACTGTATCTTACAGCCTTTTTTGTTTTTCATCTACAAATTATACAGCTTGCCGTTGGTTCACTTTTGGCATGAAAATCTAGCCACACAGCTCTCCTCTTCCTCTCTGCTGCAGCGCTCCTCTCCCTTGCTTCCTCTCTGGGGACGGGGGGCGGGGGGGGTGACTGGAGTGCCACTGACTCAGACACAGACAGTCAGGTTTCTTTGATGAAACCACAGAGGTAGAGAAAGACTTACAGAGACTTACTGGAGAGTAAGTAAAACTAAAGTATCCATCTCATTAAACTGGTATTGATCCATATCATTACCAACGTTGGTATCGTTATTATCGATATTTGGATCGATCCGCCCACCACTACTGCGAGGGCTGGTATGTGTGTCCCTACTGAGTCTACTGCTAAATTGATTGATGACTCAGGAACTTCTAGAACTATAAAATGTATCATTATTGATGGACATGGCATTGAAGC
Source organism: Etheostoma cragini (assembly GCF_013103735.1). NCBI lineage: Eukaryota > Metazoa > Chordata > Actinopteri > Perciformes > Percidae > Etheostoma > Etheostoma cragini. Next base: position 1,432,861 of record NC_048407.1, read on the forward strand.
TTAAATCTATTTACAGTACTATGCCTTTAAATTAGTTTCCCTTGTAATTTATGCAAGATGAAAAAAGGAAACAAAATCAGGAACGACTTTAACTTGGTATCCATGTTAAATTCACCACCTGCAGTCAAGGCTGATGCCTTTTACTTTCTTCCTGTAAAAGGATCACCAAATAGGGGGGGACGTCAGACTGATAATACCCAATCAGGAAGTTGACCTGGATGTCTGTGTCAGCATTTTTTAAAGGTCTTCGTTTGTGCCCGTTCAGACCACAAAGCAACCCCGGACATTTCAAACTAAAACGAGGTCAATAGCGTCCAAATGTCTCTGTCGTAGGGGCTCTGAAACGCTAAAGTAGTTTGGACATGAGGTGTAAATCTAGCAAAGATATGTGTTTTAAAACAAAATCCTAGTACTGTGGCTGTAGCCTAAGTCAAATCAGGTGGGTATCTTACTTTGAAGTGACAGTCGTGTCAGTAAACAATTCCTTTTTTGCGTCGTCCTTCCTCCACCACAGCTCAGCTAGGAATTGATGTCCAAAGGAATATTGTCCTAAAATGATTGTAACTTTGCAAGATGCCCACTTTGCAAATGCAAAGGCCACTGGCTTCGCTAGTAGTTTCACAGGAGCACGACTCTGGATTTTGACCCCCCCAGTCTGTGCGTAGTAGTCACTCTAGTAATGAATTGCTTAACGGTAAGAATAATTACAGCAAACAACAACAATCATTGTTGTTCAATGTACATTTGAGGATGTGCATATTATTTTAAGAGAAACGTGAACAAATGCACATACAAATATGATCAAATATAAAGACATTGGATGGGGCTACCCAGGCACGTTTGTATCATTTGAAGCTCTGTGGCAAACTGCTGAACCCCTACCTGCACACTAAGTCCTTCTAGATGACAGCATCTGCTTAAAAGGTAAATCTGCAACATGCATTGTGTGACATCAACAGTTACATTTACACTATTAGGGGCACCAACCACGCAGCAATATAAATGCACTGTAACCTGCTGCCATCTGAGCATTTAATTTTGAGTTAAAAGTTTGACATTGTCAGTAAATAGTTATATTTCGTCACACATGCACTGCAGAAGTGTGAAATACAGCTTTCAGATACAGGCTTGTATTATCCCTCCCACCTGCCAGGCTTTCTGTTTGTGCTGCGGTCAGTGGAAATGTGAATAGGGGGAATGAAAGGATGCTTTGATAGGCTGCCTGCGTGTTGTCGCTCTTCATTGGTATTCTACACACAGGAAGTGTTGGATGCAGCGGTTCTTCCAACCTCCCATTGCTCCTCTCCTCCAGGTCTCATCCTTGCCTGTTAGGGCAGTGATTTGCAATGCCACTTAATCCTCAATTAACATTTAGGCTTTCTTTTATATACAGACTGTACTTTTAGTCTGTACTCTATTAGTGTAATATCTTTGAATTGGTCCAAGCTTCGCTTCCTCCTTTTTTGTTTCCAAACTGTGAGGAAGTACACTGGAGTAGCATAGCAACACCTTTTGGTTGACGTAGTGAATTACAGCTGGTTTGAGATGGAAGAATGCGGCATGGAGGGCTTGATAGGCAGATTTCCTGCAGTGCCACTTGAGTGTGTGGGTGTACTGATGCTGCTTCATGATAGGACAGATTGGGAGGTATTTAAATTTAGAGTTCATAGGCTGCCACGACGGCAATAAGTACTCTGGTTTCGCACTCAGCCAGACACATCAGAAATGTATTTCACACACATACACAACAGTGCTAACCCCTCTGCTCACGCGTGATCGCACGCACACACCCACGCACGCTGTAACTTGTGTTGAGTGTGCCATACCACTGTGCTTCGAGCAGGCAGAGCCCAAAAAATCAATGTCCATCTTCTTTCTCTTTGCATCTTTGAATCAGTGCATTTGACAGCAGGCAGCACAGCGGTAAGAAGCTTTTTATCTGAAGCACCATAGAAATGCTCTGGAAAGTGATAGGCTGGAGCTCATGTGTTCTCCTCGCTGCCATCTCTTAATGCTTTTCAGAGCTGGCTGAGGGAGTAGGCCATGACCTTTTCCTCTGCTTTGTTTTGACAACTGGGGAGCCCTTTGGTGAAACAACTGCATAATTACTGCAGCAGCTGCAACAAAAGTCAAAGGATTTCTATTTGCTCTTTATATCTGCTCCGGTATTTTCAGTGCCGCATTTATTGCAAACAACTTCAATTAAAACAGCATTGTTGATAAGAGCTAGTGTCAGGGTTTGGGCTGAATCAGACCTACGCATCTAAATTGAACCTGTCGGGGAATTACTTTTTCCGGCTTGACTGGCCCTGCAGAATTTCCTTCCATTAATTAAGTGTAAAACTTGACCTCAGCTACTCTTCCCACCACACTCTCAGCTATGAGTCCATCTTGTTGAGGTTGAGCAATAATGTCAAGTTGTCTCCTAGCCTCTGCTGATGTCAACACATTTCTGCTCATAAAATTGCTTTAGTCTTGAGAGCTGCTTTGACTCAGTATTCTCACCTTAAGTCCTGAGACATGACTTCTGACTTGATCAAACTGCAGTACTTCTGCTGCACAGCCCGAGGTGATGGAATTATAATGTGTGGGCAGATGCATTGACCAGGTCGAAACCATCAACTCCCAGGCTCAAAATAAAGGACCCTGGTGGTGAAAGTAGGATTGGAGCACTTTGTAGGGTGGAGTGTGTGGTGCTGTGCCCAAGGCATAAACATCCATCTGAGAAGTTTTTGATATTTTAAGTGAGTAATTTCACTAATTTTAAATTCTGTTTCATTTTTCTTGAGAAAAGAGATCATATACAGTAAACCAATCCACAGCTCGGGTAGATATTTGAACCTTTCGATGAGACAGATTTGAAAAGAATCGTCAGGACTGGCACATCAGTGTCACTAACCCTTGAAACCTTGAAACTGTGATGATTGCATAGATCGTCAGTCCTGCCAGGTTAAAAATGTGTGTTAACCACCCATGTTTTGCCAAAAATGACATTTAATACATTTTATTAAATTGAATCCCAGTCTTAACTACATATATTATGAGTCTGTACCGGCCACAAGGCGGTAATCCAGTTATTTATAATTCTGTGCTATAAGACTAGAGCTAACCAGTTACACTGCAATACAAGAACATTATTACTGCTTTATGCCTCTCTTATTTAAGTCAGCTGAAGATGGCATTTTCAACTCACTCCTTGAGTTGGCCGACAAAATCAATAACCGTCAGCTAGAATAGAGAAACCCTCTTTTGTTTACCTGTGTGTGAAATTGAAGTCTCCTCTTATGGTCCTCTGAACCTCAGTACAACAGTGTCATCAGCGCCGTTGTCCATGGGTGTGCTGATAGCAGCAAGGGGACCTTTTTATTATTGCCATGTCTCCTAACTGTTCAGTAAGTGGTTCTGCCATATGGCGGTAATTTCAGCTTATGAGTTGCAACAACAGAACATGTCTCAGTGGAACAGACCGGGAGATGGACTTGCACTATTATTACGATATGGACTGGCGCTCTGTGTTGCATGACATTTCAATCAAACATGATATTTTTACTCTCACAGGGAAGTGTGCGGATCAAGATGTAGATTTCAGTTTTCTATGAAATCACAAAGGTTAGGAGCAAAATAGTTAGCAATCTAAATGTTATCCTTACTGACGAGGTTTTGGTTCATGTCTGTCTGTGATTATGTGTGTGTATTTCTGCAGGCATACCGTTTCCTTGCCATCAATAAGAAGCTGGGGTTGAGTGGGCGTCCAGAGAGGCCAGTGGGCTGCATTGGCACATGCAAGGTATATTGTTTTGCAAACACACCAGTACACACATGTACATATGGCTACATGGACACACACAGTCGATCCGCATACATTGCCCGGAGCTCCAAGGAGTCAAGTACAGCTCAAAAACTGAACATAGAGATGGAAAATATTCAGTTCCAAGAGTATATGCATGCAGAATGCATCAGTGAATGCTGAAGAGATTTGACTTATTCTTAATACATTTGTATACGCTAAGCTGCTGTCAGGCAGTCTGTGCGTGTGCCTGTGTTTATGTGGTTGTGTGTGTGTGTGTGTGTGTGTGTGTGTTTGTGTGTGTGTGTGTGTTGTTTGCAGTTTCTCCCAAATGAAGGTCACCAAATAAGTTGAGCCATAGCAGCTTTCCCAAACAAAGACATTGCCTAACAAATGAATCATGGCTTCCAATACATTCCTAAGACATTATTATAATGGGACATTTATGTGGAAGATGGCAGACTGCCAGAGGGCGTTATCATCATTACTGTGACTGTACGTGTGTGTGTGTTTGTGTGTGTGTGTGTGTGTGCCCCTATGACAAGCTGTATGTGTGAAAGGGGGTTTTATACAGTTGTGTGCATTATACTGTGTGTGTGTGTGTGTGTGTGTGTGTGTGAGAGAGAGTGGTTGTGAAGTCTGTGTGTCCCCTCTATCTTAGGATTGATGGCTTGTTTTATAGGCTGCCCAGAATAATGTATACGTGGCTACTTGTGAGCCATCCGTCTTCTAATGCAATAGTGCGTGTATGTGTGTGTCTGTGTCCCTCCAGATTTATCGTATCCTGGGCAAGACGGTGGTGTGCTACCCAATAGTGTTTGATCTAAGTGACTTTTACTTGTCCCAAGATGTCATGCTGCTGATTGATGATATTAAGGTAATCCAGGGTCACACTTACAGAGCTTACTGTTGCCACAACTCTGTAGCAACCCACTTACTATGTACTCGCAGAACTTAAATAACTGAGATATATGGAGTTTGTGTGATTCAGCATGACATTTGTATACTCATTTTGCGTGTCCTCACAGAAAGGCCACATACCAGAGTCATAGTCTACCTGGTACCAGAAATCGGAGCTCGTAGCCAGCAGCTTTCCACCTGAATTAGACCTCATATTGTACTGTACCTCCACATGTAACAGCTTTGCCTTCTGTCCCACGTTTACCATGTGTACCTTCATTACATTCATTAAAAAGTAACAGTAATGTGTAATAAGTAATGGTACGTGGTTAGTCAGAAATGAATAGTCCCTGAAAATACTGGCCCAATTCAAGCAGCACAGTCATTGACTGATGACTGAGTTTGCCTTTATCTTTATCTCTAACAGTGGAGCAGCTTCCAGTCGCTTGATGACCGTTTGAACATTGTAAAAACGTATGAAGATGGTCAAAAAACCAAACACTAGCTGCTGAGCGTTCTGATAACCCTGAGGTCTAAGTTGCGTACCATATATTCCTGTTGCCCCCGGCAACATGTTCATGTTGGGTCAGATCACCTATATGTGCCCAGTATAGGTATGGTTGATTCTTGTGGACAACTGGCATCAATGCAGCAAAGGTTATAAAATACAGAGGTGAAAACAAAACACACAGATTTCAAATTTGATATGATTAAAACCTTTTTTTCAACTGAATCAAGAATGACACCAATTAAATTCCTGCTTAGATACATACATTAATTCATCTTTGTAATAAAAAACTTTACAAACTTTGATCAGCTAGACAGTTGGGGGGGGGGGCAAAGATTCAGTTTCTGCTCAGAAACCATGGAAGCTGGACTCTTTGAACCATCACTCCGCCAATCTGACATGCTGCTTGTGTGTATGTCTGTGTGCGTGTCTGTGTGTTTCTGTGTGTGTCGGTGTGTGTGTGTGTGTGTGTGTGTGCGCAGAATGCCTTGCAGTTCATCAAACAGTGCTGGAAGATGCAGGGACGTCCTCTCTTCCTGGTTCTCATTCGCGAGGATAACATCAAGTAATATACACACTCCATAATAGCTCTTTCATATGTTTTTTCTGTCTTCCTGTCCTCAGATAGCTTTCTTACAGCACTCTTCCTCCTCCTATCTCACCATACATCACTCTCTATCTCTCTATTTCTGTCTCAAGCTCGCAACAAAATGTCTTTACAGGTGCAATGCAGTTTGGTGGATTTTTATTTTTTTTATCCGGCATGTCTCCCTTCCTCCCGCTCTAACTCTCCTCCCTCCTATGCAAACTATTTATCTTTATTGTAGTAAAGGTGCAACTGTATTTGCTTGCTGATTGGGTGATAATGTTTCTCATTTGTATCACTATAGCCTGACTGGCCGGCTGATTACAGCAATATTGACTCTTGTCCAGAAAGCCATATGTTAAATGTAATACAAACGCTTAAACAGCCCCACTGCAGCATCTGGAACGAGTCAAAGGGCTCTCAAGGAAACAACTCAATAGTCATTAGTTTGCTATTGATCGGGATGATGACCTGTGTGGAAGGCGACATCAGACCGAATAAAGCAATGGGCCTCTGGGTGGAATGTGTTCATTTATTGAGAGAAGTTTCAGCTGTGATGATTTCCTACTGGTGATATGTTTAATACATGTGATCAGCATGAAGTGCAAATGTTTTGACTCATAATGGGACAGATTTACTCTGCTGTGCACTGTAGGAAAAGGAATAAAACGGCCTCATTCTAACCTTCCTGTCTCGCCAGGGGGAGCCGCTTCAACCCAGTCCTGGACATGCTGGCCTCATTCAAGAAAGGCAGCATCGGAGGGGTCAAAGTTCACGTGGACAGACTACAGGTTTGTGGATCCCTTTGTTTGTGTTTTTTTTTAAACACTAGCGTGGGCCTTATGGTCCCCAGAACACAAGAAAATTTGGTATTTGAGCACTAAAATAAACATTATAATTACAATAGAAAAAATGCCTTGTTTGGACTCCCTCATATTCTTTACAAATGGCTAAAAAGTTAAAAATATTAGCTATAGAAAATATTGCTGCACACTTTTGAGGACATAAATAAGATTAAGACTGGACATTGTGGGCAGTTCTGTCATTTTTGAACTAAATCCAACAGATTTTGTTTGATAGCTGACTGTTACTAAAGAAGCATGAAGTAGGTTACACAGATTTCAGTTGAACAGATTTTATTAAGGGAAGCATAACTTAGCTGCGTGATAGGGGTTAGCTGAGCACTGTTTGTTCACTTAAGTAGCCCCCCAACAGCTGAAAACTCCTGCTCACACGGCCCAGGTCAGGTGATTGGATTTATTTATTTGATTAGGACAATGCACATTAATCAACATATCTCATGTCTTTATGGTGGGAAGAAACCGGAGCACCCGGAGGAAACCCACGTAGACACGGGGAGAACATGCAAACGGACATGGGACCGGACTATTTGTGACATCACAACGATGTGGAAGTCCTGACAGCTTGGTTCAAGGCACAGTTTCTAAATACGGGCCGTTTGCATTTCTCTCTGGATTACGAGATTTGATACTCACAGTATTTAGATGGCACCTCGACCTGCTCACAAAATTTCACTTTTTCACAATATGGGCCCTTTATTGTATGTTTCATATCCACAGCTTAGTTTTAATTGATATTACAGCTGTTGCTAAAATAAACCGTGACGTGATATTACAGATGTTTCAATAAATTTTGTTTCAGGGCTTTGTCTCTTGGTTCTGGAACACAAACAAAGGTTCCCCAGCCGTTAATCGAAATGCCCTCCTTATTCCAAAAGCAGTGTTTCGACCTTGGTCTGTCAGATTCATTTTGGGAGGCAAATTGTTTTGGTTTGCCTGGAAAAGGTGAAACTGAGGTGAGCCTGGATGCTTTAAAGAAAGAGAAGAAAACTATTGGGTGAAGCTTTTGTGGCTTGCAACAAATACCATTCAATGGTAAATTATAGATTAGAGGTTGATCCCTCCAATGTATCTTTTAGTCTGCAGAGAAGACTGTAGAGAAACCTGAATCCACACTCAGGGCCAACGTACATCAAGGATTCCATAGACATCCCTAGGTGATACCTTATTTTTTGCACGAGGGCAAAGATGAAACATGCATATCAAAGGAGCCTGAGCAGGATTACTGAGAAGGGGTCCAACAGGTTCAGGAGTCAGTGTGTCTTGCAAGGTTGGAAGGAAGGGCAACTGTTAATAAACAATAAATCACATCTAAACACAAAGGACCACAATCAAAGGAAAAGGAAAATTCACATCATAATGGGGGTTGTAGAGTCTTTTACCAACTCCTGCATTAGGCCAATGAGGTGTGTTCTGCGTGCCGATAATCAATGTCCATAACCTGTCTGCATTCCGTTGCTCTGACTCATTTATTTCCCTGTCAGTCTGCTTTCCGCCGCACAAGCAACACACTCCATTTCATTTGATTTCATTTCTGGTTGACTTCCATTCATTTTCCTTGTCAAACAAATCAAACGATGACACAACTGACACACCTGTCATGGTGAAGAGCTGTGTGCTTTCTCCTTTTTCCCCACACACCTGTGTTCCTGTGGCGGATCACCTTTATGCCTTCCCAGGCAGTACTCCACCCAGTGCTCAAACATTGAACTGCAGGTTAATTAACATAACATACGTGGTAAATAAAGTGTAACTGATTCAATGTAGCATTGCTACTGCACGCTTTGTTTTGCTGAATGGTTTGTTCATGTCATATCTAATGATGTCAGCAGTATTCATGACTTTATATTGGCCATGAACATTTTACTGCAGATATTTCTTAATTTTCTGCTAATGGCAGAATCAGACTCTATTGATTTAAATTGTAGGATTTTGAACACAATCAAGCAAAAAATAAAAATAAGGCCAAGGAACTAAAGTTCCACATTGGTAACTTTAACCAACTGCTTTATCAAACTTATGACAGCTTTTCCAACCCTAACTTCTCTCCTACTGTGTCTGTGGAGTTCAGCAGACACTTCTCATACAAGTCTTCTCTTTTTGCTCTAAAGTTCCTTCCCGTTGCCTATTTGCTCTTCACTTCACAGCCATCTCCTACAGCTTTGAAACACTCATTGTTATGAGGAGCAGGATAGCTTCTCTCCTGCGCCTCTTATTTTTATTTTGGAGTTGACTTCAGTTGGAATGGCTAATATCACATTTGTAGCACAGGTGCAAGTCCTATTGTACTGCGCTCTTTTGCTCCCACACTGCTTTGCTGTTAAAACAATCCAACTTTTACCGTGTATGACACTAACTTGTTACAGCTCCCGTAAACATTTGTTAAATTTGAAACGGTGAGCTGAGTTGACACCTTACTTCTCCATGTGTCCTTTTGTTATGAACTGCATTATTCAAACAGTTGTTTTGTACACTGACTCCCCCGGCAAACCTCTTCTCAGGGATTAATACCGCTGTGTTTACTCGCCTCACCTGGATCTATGTGCTCCTAAATTTGCCTCTAGAGTATCATTTCCTCAGACATGTCTTCACATTTGTATGCTGCAGGTACATTACAGTGCAATCATATTTATATACTGTCTATATATACTGTGTGTGTGTATGTATAGATAGATATATCTATTTCTCATTACCTTTTAGACGCTGATATCTGGAGCAGTGGTGGAGCAGTTGGACTTCCTGCGTGTCAACGAGGCGGAGTAAGATCTTCCTCTAGCCTTTATGCTTGATTTGTCCGCTATGTCAAAAAAGCTCATTAATAAAAAAATAATTAGAAGAAAAAAAACTAAAAGACTATTTTCCCTGACAAATAGAACAACTCATAAGTGTTTCAGACAGGATATGTAAAAAATCTGTTGATTATTTTGTAGTTAAAGTACAGTTTAACTGATATGAAGACTCAATGTCTTTACAATGTTTTTATAATCAATGAATTAGTTTAGTGTAAATAACAGAATGTCAAAGGAATGATGCAGTAGCGTGTTTGTTGCTTCAATTCTCAAAATGTAAAATTATTATTATATATATTAGAAAAAACAGTGCAAGAACTGCATATGGAGCCACTGTCTACTTACAAATATTGTACGTGTGTGTGTGTATATGTGTGCGTGCATAGAATCCCCGAGTTTAAGAGCTTTGAGGAGTTGGAGCTGCCGAAGCACTCCAAGGTAAAGAGACAGACGAGCACGCCCAACGCCTCCGACCTGGAGCAGCAGCCGGAGATCAACGTGGACGAGTGGCTGCAGAAGCCCACCAATGAGATCATCCAGAAGTTCCATGTGAGTAGATCGGGGGGGGGGGATTTTGAATCTAAATAGCTGGAATAAAAACACATTTACAAAAAAAACATTTTCATTCACAGCAGAACTACAGTGTTCTGTAAGCATTATTATTTTATATCCTACTGATCAAATGGTAATATTTTAACCAAACATAACATTAAGGAAGCACATTTTCCAACAATAACCAAAATGATTGCAAGGTGTTGTAGCAGTATTTGGTTCACTGCTATCATATAACTTGCAAATTCCTTAACAAAGCTTGCAGATGCAGAAAAGCCTCCGTGTGAAAATCTTGAGGCGTGTTCCCTCTGCTTGGCCATGGATTTATAATGCATTACAAGAAATATATATTGGTAGTGTTTGCAAGTATAAGCTGGTTAAGAATCATGTCCTTGTCACCGCGCTTGTCAGAGTGGCAGGTGAAAAGAAGCGCCTGGCAAGTGTGTATTAGAGGAGACACGTAAGTGTCTGCAGCCATCCTCGGGTAAACAGCGGGAGTTATCTGGGATGAGGACTGCAGCCCGGGAAATCCTCCATTCACCGCTGTAGAGAAAATGCTCAAACAGGCGGCAGTCCTGCCAGAACATTTCTTCTTCAGTCAGATTGTACTTATATTACAATTTTAATGTGAAACAAAAATGATCTTTGTATTACTTAAACCATATTCTTATTTATCATCCAACCCCAACTGTTTTCAATAGGAAAAAAAGTCATCATTCTACTCTGTGGGTCCTATCTTACACCCGGCGCAGCGCAAACCCTGACACCAGTGTCTTTGCTAGTTCATTTCCTGTCCAAATCCCATGTCGTCGAAGTAAAAAATGCCCCTGCGCCCATGGGCGTGCTGGTCTTACAGGGAGGTGTGTTCAGGTGCATTCTGGGAGTATTGCTATCTCGAGGCAGCGGGAAGTGATTGCACCATTGACCACCTAAAACCTGGTCTAAAGTCAGTAACGCAGCATTTCCTTGTTATTTTAACAGCGCATTAGTGAAATGCTGCCAGGCTCGTGCACAGTGACCACACACTATGCATGTTACACACACATGAACACACAGCGGCACACACACGTAAAAGATTAAAAATAAAAATATGGTGCAAATCCTCCATCATAATAGCAACGCTCCAAGGTCCAAACGCGCCTGGCTTTTAATGGAATGGCAGAGGACCTCTGATTGGTTGATTGCCGGTTACACCAAAAACACACCTATAATTAATGAAGACACTAAGTACAACCCTTTTGAATCATGCACCCGGGGCACGGGCCCTTTTGTTCCGCCGTCAGACTAACAAAAGTGGATTTGGTGATGTGCTAAACCCACCTGCGCCAGGGGCTTCACGCCGTGTGCTTAGATCGTTAAAATAGGACCCTGTGTCCTCACTGTCCCCTCCCTGTTGTCTCATTGACATGCTCCGCTTCTGCCTAGGCTCCCTTGGCCACCTGCCTCCTGTTTCTTTCTAACATCTTATAAATATGTTCAAACATTGTTCCCCAAGGCCAGGTTTTACATACCACCAGCCACACGTCTGCTCACATTTGCCAGCTCTTCAGTCTGGCTCTGTGCCTGAATATTTTAAGTTTTTGGAGTGTTCATCCGGACCTCAACCCACGCCTTCTGCAATTCTGACATGTTGGCTCTTTGAGGAATTCAGGACACAAGTCTGACTGACCAACTTTGCGGTGCATGTAGTAGTCTCACATTGCCAGATAAATCTCCACGGTGCTGCAGAGGAAGGTCTGGCAACAGGAGCATACACTCCTGGGTAAGAGAAAAAATGCTCTGGGTTGTTTGCATTTCTTTAAACCAATCACAATAGTCTTGGGTGGTGCTAAACTGCGGACGTTGGTTTTGGTGGAACGTTTGCACCCCGCGAAAGAAAACGTCACATGGGGGTAATTGTTCACATATTACAGTAACGTGAGCTTTTAAATGGATACATGGTAAATGTAATTTGCGCTTACCAGTGGATCGACGTGCGTATTTTGTCCATGGCAAATCCCTGCTGATCGCTCCCAAAACATCCCAGTTAGAGAGAAAAGGCCATAAACAGATTCTTCGTAACACGCAGTGTGTGTGCTCGCTGTGCATAAGCCTGGGAGCATTTCACTAATGCGCTGTTAAAATGACAATGAAATGCTGCGTTACTGACTTTAGACCAGGTTTTAGTTGCGCAATGGCGTGATCGCTTCCCACTACCTTAAGATAGCAATACACCCAGAATGCACCTGAACACACCTCACTGCAAGACCAGCACGCCCATGGGCACAGGTGCATTTTCTAATTAAACGACGTGGGCGCTGGACGGGACATTAACAACTGCGTCGGTCTTAGACTAGCACTCACCCTAACACTTTGCGGCGCACTCAATGTGAAACATAAAAGACCTTTATATTACTTAAACCATGTTTTAATTAATCAACACAACGCCGTCTTTGTTTTCAATGGGAATAAAATAATCTCAAGTCCACTTCCAACTAGTCCACCTGCCTCTTCCCCAGAGAATGTGAAAGGTTTGTCCCATCATTGTACCCTGTGTCCTCACTGTCCCCTCCCTGTTGTCTCATTGACATGCTCCGTTTCTGCCTAGGCTCCCTTGGCCACCTGCCTCCTGTTTCTTTCTAACATCTTATAAATATGTTCAAACATTGTTCCCCAAGGCCAGGTTTTACATACCACCAGCCACACGTCTGCTCACATTTGCCAGCTCTTCAGTCTGGCTCTGTGCCTGAATATTTTAAGTTTTTGGAGTGTTCATCCGGACCTCAACCCACGCCTTCTGCAATTCTGACATGTTGGCTCTTTGAGGAATTCAGGACACAAGTCTGACTTTAGTGGTCTCTCACATGCATCACTTCTTTTTTTGTAATGAACACCCTGAAGTTTCTTTTGTCATTTAAGTCTGTTTTTAATTATTTAAGCTACCAAACAAAATAACCACTTGTGTTTATTTAAAGCAAACAGAACATAATTGACACTAATTATCCTCTGACAAGCTTAAATATGCTTTATTTATTCCATATTTTAGGCACATTACAGCTGATATCCAATTTTAAAATGTAGTTAATAATGTTGAAAAGCTAGCTAAAAACACCCCCCCTCCCCCCAACAGGATTACAGCAGCTACAGATGATGGATCTTCTTCCCTCATTTTTCAGAGCACATAAGTTATGTATTGCTGTGGGGTGTGAAGAACATGTCAAACAATATATAAAATGTGTATGTTGGAAATACTGTTACCGGAATTGCAGGATTGCATTGTTTCAATACTGGTATGAATGCTGATTGTGAGCACATAATACTGTATTGCA
>NC_048407.1:1446250-1452216 GCF_013103735.1 Etheostoma cragini
CAACCCAACAACCAATCAACCAACCCAAACCCAACCCAACCTAACCCAACTCAACCAACCAACCAACCCTAACCCAACCTAACCCAACCAACCAACCAACCTTAACCCAACCTAACCCAACCAACCAACCAACCAACCCTAACCCAACCCAACCCAACCAACCAACCAACGCCAACCCAACCCAACCCAACCAACCAACCAACCAAATGGGTTCATTTTTCACTGAAAATTCCAAAAAGCCTTTAATTTCTACTCTTTTATTACCTTTTGTAAATAAGTAATTTGAAATATAGACATGATTTAGTGTGTAGCCTACATTTTCAAAAATATAATAACAATCATATAATATAATAATACATAATAATTTGTAAAATACATTTAAAATATATACAGAAAATGAAAACCGTTTTGGCTGCAGTAGTTAGAATGCAAAAACCCGATCGAATTTAGAGTGAGACCCCTTCCCTTCCGCTTTACCTCTCACCTCTTTGTCATTTTCTCTCTCTCTCTCTCACTCTCTCTCTCTCTCTCTCTCTCTCTCTCTCTCTCTCTCTCTCTCTTTGCCAAAGACGCTAGATTTTCTGGAGTCTGAAAACAGAGCCAAGAGGAGATCCAGTATTCTAGTTTTTTCTCAGACCACTTAAATTACAAAATGCTGAAAGATAAGTACTGTATGGGACTTCAGCCCAATGACACTAAAAATTAAAGTGCTAACTACAGCTTTAAAGAAAATTGCTGTACTCAATATCATTAGGCAATCTTTTGTGTTAAACCAATGCTACTGTAGTGCTAGGCTTTACTATCAAATAGGTCTTAAAAAGTAAAATTGAACTTCTCACAGTGATATTTCATTGACCAGTCGTCACCCTGCTAACAGGTGGTGTATTGCAGTAGCAGGCTAGTGTCTTATTGTCTTGCTGAAATGTTAACCAGCTAAAGCTATTCCTAGCTACACTACCAAGTTTGGACACTCACACAGTCATGGGTTTGGCCAGGCTATTTGCTAAACTGTTTGCTTTCTCTCCATTAACCATCACAGAGGCTAGGCCCTCGTTTCTGCTCCCATGACCTCCAACACATTCCCACTCTCCCATGGCACAAAATACGGACGCTTGGTCATGTTTCTTTGCCGGTTGTTATTCATGCTAAAAATCTCCTTAAGCGACTCTTGGCGGCGCTGTGGGTTCGGGACTTACTTGCTGTCATGCACCACAAGAACGGGACAGTTAGGTTAAGGAAAAGATCGTGGGTGGGATCCCACAATCTACGTTTCAGTGAGATACTGGACAAGAACGGGACGGAAAGCCTGGTCTCCTGAGATAAAATCCTGTGTTGTTTGACGCATCCACCCCCCCATACTACTTGCTAGCATTGTCTCTTAATAATACCACGTCATCTCACAGCGCCGCAGATGCCCTGCTACTCGGTTGTCCTGCTGCTCGGTTGCCCTGCTGCTCGGTTGCGTTCCATACAGACACTAAAGGGTAATTGTTGCGACGGATCTGGCGCTAAGCATCCTTATTTTATGAGTCGTCATCCCCTGTAATGCGGCTGGCTGTGTACCCCAAAGGAAATAGAATGTGGCTCCTGGATCTGGCGCCATATCTGTCTGTAACTCACTTTTATTCCATTTGCAAATCCATCAAAAGTAATATTAAAAGCTAGTTTGTCTCTATGGAGGCAAATGTACTCAGAGTTGACAGTCCTTTACATTCTCAGCTCTACCATGTAGATAATAATTGTATTTTTCGCTATCATAATAATGTTTTTTTTTTTGCTAACTGGTAAAAAATATTACTCATACTACAGTGTAGGTGTGATGTGGGACATAGATTGGGTATTCCAGTTGTTTCATTGGCACACCATTATGTGATATGCGTGAATACGGGACTCACTTGGGAGTCGTTAGTCATAAAAAACGTTTAGTGTAGAGTAGTAATTGTGTGAAATAAAATATTTGACTGGCAAGCCGTTTGAGTCAAACTAAATATCTTTCTCTTTTGGATCTTTGATCCCAAAGCTGATCAAGTTGAATTTTGTTTGTGGTATACTGCTGGTGTTACTCACCTAGAATATACTTTTTGTTTTGTGCCAATTTACATTAGATTTATTTAGCTGACACTTTTTTTGTAAAGCTTCAACCTGACTGACATGACAACTTTTATCATATGCTGTTTTATCAATTACCAGGATTTTAGCATCGAGAGATTTGATTATCCGATAGAGTGAAAACAAAAGACTCTAGGCTGGTTTCCAACTTATACTCGGTTCAGTTTACTTTCTCATTTACCTGACACGGGCCAGGAAGTGGAGCCTGAAATAGGTTCCCCAACAAAGCATCAGTGGATTGAGACCACATCGTGCCTTCTAAACGTTAAGGCTGTGTTGCTTTTTTATTCATTGCCTTAATAGTTCTGCAGGTTTAAGCCCTAAATAACTCCTCACACAAACACACACACACACACACACACACACACACACACACACACAAACACAAACAAATCACAAGTACAACACAACTCTTGTTTGGTGTAGCATATAATTAAAAGGAAGTCGTATTTCAGTTGATTGTATTCATTTATGAAATTATTTCATTTGTTTACTGCTTCTGTAAGGGGCTTCAACTCCATGTGTGTCCATCTCCATCGCAACCCTGGCTGCGGGCTAATATGTAATGATTAGGAGTGTTTATGGGCTGCTTCTTCCTCATAGGATTCCTGCAGGCAAGAGGATGCAGTTTGAAGGCTGTAGAGACTTTTGTGAATAACGAACTGAAAAATGAGTGAACATTAAAATAATTTCTGGGAAGCCAACCTTTTATTCAATAGTTAAATTACAATTCATTCATTTGGACTGGGACTACCACATTCAGCCATATCGTACATGGTTTTGACTGGTAGTGTATATATGTATAAATATTATACTGTGTATATATATATATACTGAAGAGCCAGTGAAGTTACGGGGTTTGGATGCTTGTCCCTGTAGTAAAAATGAACCAAGCCGAGCTGTTAGTTGTTATCTGTCATGATGTCAAGAGTGTGCTTGTGTCTTTTCACCCACTAGGTCTGTTGTCCGTCTCGCTGCCAGTCTCTTAACTAAGCTAGTGGACAGCCTTGCCCCCAGTATTACTAGTGTTTTAGTGCATGGTAAGCAGGTAAGTGGACACAAAGACGGCCCTGAACAGATTACTATATCTGTCCCTTTTGTACAAATTATTTTAGGTTATGTTGGGGATATGGAATGTGGGGATAATATTTTTTAATGTTCACTGATAAAAGAAATTTGGAAACACATTAAATGAAAACAAGCTTCTCATGCTGTCATCCTATAGGAATTACTTAGTCTAGCTGCATGCTCATATTCCTCTTTACAGCTCACCTCCAGTGTGTGTGTGTGTGTGTGTGTGTATCTAAGCTGTAGTTGTAGCAAGGCTGCCAGTGTGACCAGCGTTGAATCCTAACATGCACGTTGTCTAGACACACTCCATGTGCTGATTGATGTATTTTGACCCGGGAATTTGCCTGATGCCACTCCCTCGCACTGGATGAGATGCGGTGCATCATTTCCTGTCAAGTGTTAGTCAGAGATTAGCCTCCTCTCGAGAGTGTCAGTTATCTCGGCTCATTTCTACCCTTGTGAACAGTTTTAGGCGTTTCATTATGCTGAAGAAGCTCAAGGTGGGAATCTGCATATAAATTGCTTACCGGAGGGAATGTCCCTCTCAGCACGGTTGGAAAAGCTGATTTGAGACGGCTATGTTCCACTGCTTTCAAAAACAGCTTGGATGGAAGAAATAAGTCGATTCTGACTCTAGTTTAGATTATATTTCTTGTCATAGTCAAACTCAACAATGTATTTCCCTTCTGTCATTATCAGACTTCATTTCCAGCTCCAGGCCTGTCCTTTCTTAGTTAGAATCACTTTAGATGTAAAGATGAATGGTACATCTTCAAAGTGCTGGCTTTCATCAGATGAAGGCAACGATACAAGTGTGTACTCCCATGAGGAAGATTGGCTAGGTGTACTTTTCATGAGATGGCCTTCAGGAGAAGCAAAATACGAAAAGAGTCATCTTGGGATCTGGCATTTTTTCCCCACTCACTTCTATGCGACTCTAGGAGAGGAGACCAATTTTAGAGTGATGGAACAAAGATAATCGTAGCAATTGCACCTTGGAGGAAGTACTGTGTGTGCACATGTCAGTCCACGCATGAACACACTTTCTCCCTCACACACACACACACACACACACACACACACTGAGCAGACACACTCACAAAAGCTTAGAAATACAACACATCATTCTTTTGCACTGCAGAGAACACCTTCCAACTCGTGGGTTTGGTGTGGGTTCTTTTTCTGTGTGTGTGTGTGTGTGTGTGTGTGTTTGTGTGTGTGTGTGTGTGTGTGTGTGTGTGTGTGTGATTACCAGGTGACCCTCGGCCTATTCGGGCAAGAGGAGGAGGTGATCTCCAACCCGCTGTCACCAGGGGTGATCCAGGGCATCATCTACAGCAAGTGCTCCCCTCAGGGGGGGGAGCGGGAGGCCGTTCTGCAGCAAGAGCTGGTCATCCATATCGGATGGATCATCTCCAACACCCCGGAGCTGTTCAGCGGCATGCTCAAGATCAGAGTCGGGTAGGACAAAATTCAGGTTCAGGATGGTTGCAATGGACAGTTAGTCCTCATTGCGGTCATTTTTTTTAGACCACTCAACGAAACATGAAGAACTCAATAAACATTAACATGAGTTGAGGCTGCATTTCTTTATCTTTTGTTTGCCGATTAAAACATCCAGAACACCTAGCTCGAATGTCTGTGTCCATATAATTCAGGTGGAATTCTCTGCAGTTCTCTTAGAAGTGGACTGGCACTCCATTTTTAAGTGTGCTCTGCACTAAATGGATAAAAGCTTCTGAGTTTGAACGAATGTCTCCTGACATGTTTGGTCCGAAAATACTGACGGGAAAATCGAAATCCAATGTTGAAGGAAGTGTTGTAAGGTCAGGTAGAGTCACAGTTCTGTTCCATCAGCCCAGTCAGTCTGTGACTTTTTCTCTGACTGTATAAAAATAAAAAGGTATTACCTTTGTAAGAAACTTTGACACTGTGAAGCAAAGAAAGGACACTTTCATCCTTGTCCGAACAAAGTGGACGCCCCCACCCCCCATGTGAGCTGTACGGGCTTCAATTCTGAGGTGGTTAACAGTGTGCGTGTACTGTGGATCTCCAGATGGATTGTCCAGGCCATGAAACATGAGCTGAAGATCCGGGCAGGAGACATGCCCCCCCAGGACATCTACCAGCTGTCCCCCAGCGACATCAAGCAGCTTCTGCTGGATGTCCTGCAGCCACAACACACCGGCAGGTACTCTTCAAACACACATTGTCACGTCATGCAGAACATTACCTGTGCTCTGCCATCCCTTATTACTCTCAAATCTGCCTTTTTGAAGACGCAGTGTCGTTATCTTAATACATTACATGTCTTTTTTTTAGTTTTAATCATGTTATCTTCTGTCTTGTCCATATCTACCGCAGCAGCCCAATTTCCCCCATAGGAATCATAATTTTTTTATCTCATCGCGTCTAATCTAAAACACAATGAATGTCTAGACAAAACCTCCTCTGGAGCAACGGCTATCAACATTATATTTTCCCAGTCTCTAAAACTTCAACAGATTCCCCCTTGTCTTGCCCCCAGGTCTTGGCTGAACAGGCGTCAGATCGATGGCTCTCTGAACAGAACCCCTCTGGGCTTTCATGATCGTGTGTGGCAGATCCTGGAGAGGACCCCCAATGGTTTTACGGTGGCTGGGACTTACCTCCCACAGGTACCTGCTTTCCTTCACACTGCTGCTGGATGAATACTCTGAGCAATGCTGGTTAAAGGAGACACTGTGGATTGTGTGCTGATATCCAGACATCTACGGGTTATAGAAACATGAATGTCTCTTTTATAT
>NC_048407.1:1452316-1459056 GCF_013103735.1 Etheostoma cragini
CCTTAGTGGTCCCCTAATACTGTATCTGAAGTCTCTTTTATATAGACCTTAGTGGTCCCCTAATACTGTATCTGGAGTTTTTTTTTTATAGGCCTTAGGCCATATTAATGTTAAAAAAACCTCATAAAGTGAAATTTTCATGCCATGGGAGATTTAAAGTGAAGTTGATATTTCAGTTTCTTTTTAAAACTCGCCTTTGATAAAACACTTGTTACTTCCTTTAAAATAGCTCTGTATACAGTTTTTAATCTAATGATGGACAGGCTGTTACTAAACAGGAGAGGAGAAATCCTCACGACTCTCTGCCTTTTTTGTGCTCAAGGTAATGTAGTTAAGATTCAATGTGACGCTTTAATCAGAACAAAATAATTGAAAGGAATATTAGCGCCCTGTGGTAATGTTACTACTGCTCACAAACACACACAGGACACACACAATGATCATCTATTACAGCATCCAGCAGCGGCCATGTCTGTTCACACTCACATCATCTACGTTTTTCTTTCTTTCTTACTCATTGTCCCTCTGCAGCAACCAACACTGTCTGACATGACCATGTATGAGATGAACTTCTCCCTGCTGGTGGAGGACACACTGAAGAAAATCGTCCTGCCTGAGTACAGACAAATCATAGTAGAGGTAACCACCAAAGTGCACAGATAGGGCCGAATCAAAACACTTAAAGCCAACTTAAATCAAATGAAAGGTTATGGATTTGTACTCAGCATGACATTGACTTTGCTCTCTTTATTCTGCCATCACTCACATCTGTTCAAGAAGCGAGGATATTAAGTGACTCCACTTCTTCGCAATTCTTTACTGCCCATCCATTTTGTTTTAGGATTGGTTTTAAGACTCATTGTTATTCCAATAATGTGAGGTTTGCCTTTAAAAAAGTTAGTTTCTGACAGTCCTATCTTTACCGTGTGAGCAGCTGCTGATGGTGGTGTCCATCGTGCTGGAGAGAAACCCGGAGCTGGAGTTCAGTGACAAGGTGGATCTGGACGATCTGGTCAAGCAAGCCTTTAATGATTTCCAGAGGGATCGCAGCCGCTTGGAAGGCATAGAGAAACAGGTAGAGTGGCTTCCCTCTGGGGATGAGACCCTTGAGCACACCAATTCTATGTTCAGAGTTGAATCAAAAAACTTTCTTAGAAACATTTGTATTTATGAAAATAAATCCCAAACTACGGTGAAACACACACATGCTCTTCACTATGTTCATATAAAGCGATTCATTGGATAAAATAAGTCTTATTACACAACTGTCTGGAGTCACCGTCCATCTTGCCAGTCAAAACGAGTCAATCTCCAAATGCAACGTAACAGGCAGGAGAGTCTAGATGGAAAGCTCCTAAAGCTTTGTTTCATATGAATGCACGCATAATTTGTTGTTTTGTCGTTAGTGAAAAACAATAATGACGTTGTAGTTGAAAAAGGAGCCTCATCTAAGAATGAGAGTTCCTCCTATGGAGTCCGTTCATTTGGGGATTGACTATTTTTAACAGGCAAGATGGCGGATAGGGTAACATGACGCTATCATAGTAGCGCCCCTAGCTCTCCCATTCATTTGAAAAATGACAATACTGTCAATCTTAAAAGTGGCATTGCTGTTCTAATTATGCATTTAAACAAAAGTTTGACTTAGGTATGTTTACCAAAAGACCCTACAGGACATTTTGGCGAGATTTACACTTTAATTCCGTTGGGAAAGTCTACTGAGTTCTACCAAGCTAACGTTAGCTCACGATGGCTGGTTAAGGTTGACTCAGCAGGAAATCCTCAATTTATTTTAATTTATTTTATTTTATTTTCTGTGAGCAAATTGTCCCCACAATGAGTGTCAGACGCAATATTGTCTCATCATCTTTCAAAATCAATGTGCTCCCTAAACTCTGGATTTCTGTTCAGCCTAATTCCATTGTATTTAAAAGCCTAACAGAGGCAACCTTCCATCCTCCAACTCCTTATTAAATGTCAGAGATATGATCCAGCTAGTATTGTTTTAGCTATCATGGGCACTTAAAAAAAAAAAAAACACTTTTCATCTGTGTCTCTGCCAGGATGGCATGGAGGCCTTCTACAACACCCCACCGATGGGAAAGAGAGGCACCTCCAGCTACCTGACCAAGGCTGTTATGATCCTTTTGCTGCAGGGGGATGTCAAGCCCTGCAAGGACGACCCGTGCTCTGTTAGCTAGATTTACAACGCTTTGACCCCTCAGCCCGGCCTGCTGCAGTGTAGTCTTTAAATGGTCCGGCAAGGTCTACTGAGTATCCATCACATGTATTCAGAAGAGAACCTCTAACCTCCGCCATCCTCCCTGCAGCAGGACTCTGCCGGCTCCTCCCTGTACTTTTTCCTTAACAGTAACAGCCTCATTAGGTGTAGATGAGCATGTCTGCAGTTTGCTCCAGTCGTTAAAATACATCAAGCCGTCATGTATAATATAAAAACATCACGGTTAAGATTTGGGGGAACACTCATTATCATCAGGTCCTTGTTGATTTTACCTCTACACACTTCTACGCAGTATCCTTAATGTGCTGTGTAAGATTTTAATAGAGTTACCGGGATTACCTCTAGTTATTTTATTTTATTTTTTACCATTGGCGGCTAGTCATGTTAAATAACACATTACTAGTTAATTACATACCATAAGTAGCTAGCTGTTGTGTTATCCTTTACCTGGATGCTGTAGATTAGCATGTCTGCACTGTGTTCCAAGGGTTAACATACTAGGGGTCCACCAGTTGTGCTTAACCCACTAGCACCTGTGTAACCTTGCACATCTTGTTGTTGCCAGAGTTCAGTCTCCCAGCTGTGTATTCAAACTCAAAAGTATTAATTAATTAATTACCACCGCTGGCTAGCTATGTCAAAATGGCACCCAGCCACGATCTACTGTTATCCCGCCCTTTTTCCAAATATGTACATATTTTCTTAAAAGAAATAATCTAAAATAAACTAATTGAAAGAAAAAAATCACAATGGTGATAATAGTTTGGGGTTAGCTTATCTTAGCTTAGCATTGACACTGAAAACTGGGGGGGAGCTAACCTGGCCTTGTCCATAGTTAAAATGTTATGCAAAATTAAGCTAAGCTAGCAGGCTGCTGGCAGCAGCTTAATTTTTAGCACACAGTCATGAAAGTTGTGTTAATCTTCTCATCTAATGCTCTGTAACAAAGAGAATCAGCATTTATAATAAAAATGACAAACTATTTTTTTTATATTTGGCTTTGAAGTACAAATGTTTTGTATTCAGGCACTTAAAAAGAATGCGACTATGAAGTCTGAGAAAAGAACAATGATCTTAGATATAATAATAGAAATAACCTACAGCTTTTACATAGTAAGTCAGTACAAGCTCATGTTGCATCATTTGGGGTTCTCAGATTAATGCGTTTGGCTGCCAGGGACATTACGAATGTGTTATATAGCACCAGATATAAAAAGTGGGTACTTCTGCCATTTTTTCATCTACTGTATGTTCCATCAGTATAACTTTATGAATCTTCATCTAAGCCATCTGTGGGGCTTTGGCATTAGAAGGTTTGAGAACCGCTGCATAGGGATATTTGGTTTTTATGTGAATTACACGGTCCGGTCAGCTGGCGTGAGGTGTTTGGTGTACTACGTTGAGATTCTCTTATTGGGACGCTGTGTCCTCTTACCTCTATGCATGCACAGTCTGCAGCATGACAATAGGTCCTGTTTGCTATAACCATGGGGACAGTTTCTCTAAATGTTATAGGCTACAAAATAGAGTTCCTGAGAGGCCTGTTTTGCACAGTAGGGCTCCGCATGACAATGACTACTGCTCTTCTGAAGTCCTGGGACTGAGGAACCTTTAGTTCATGCTGTTGTGTTGAATGTGGGCAACAGTAAAGACTGCTGTCATCCTTCAGCAGAAATCATGCAAAATTCACTTTGATTTATTTTAAAGCATGCCTTTCTAAATAGCATCACTGTGATGAATCTGTCCAACCTTGTCACGTGTGTGTGTGTGTGTGTGTGTGTGTTGTTTACCGTTGTTCAAAGAAGTATTTTTAACTCAAAACTGTAGATTCAAAGAATAAAGTTGACATAGAGACTATAACATTTCCCTCTGTGTCACTTTACTATCGTATGTGTAAGTACTGGTTTGCATTATGTTTCTGGAACATCTCTCCATTTATTCTACAGTTCCCTGAATATGAAATACAGGCATACAATTACTTGAAATGAAGCAAAAAGCTCTTGTTTCTTGGCTAAAACTGCAGCAGAAATGGAGCGTGGCTGCTACCGCCCTCAGCGCTGTGTTGGCATTGTTTCGGATCCTAGCAGTTACACCCACTTATGATGCCCGAACCCCTTATCAATCTGCATCTCGCCACTGAGGCTGTGTGTGCTGTCTGCAACACTGCCTAACTGACTGGCAGAGAGAGGTGGCGAGGTGGGCGAGAGCCAGAGGAGAAGATAAATGAGCTCTGCCTCACACTCGCTCGATATATTCAGATCAAGCTGCATGCTGGTACGAGGAGATCTTGCCTGTCTTGTTTAATAAATCAATTCTTCACCAAGAATAATGCAAAATAAGTAAGTTTCTGTCAACATGAAGTGAGGGATCTGAAAAGGTTTAAAGTATGTTTTAGTTTACTTTTGTATAGTTGATGCTAATTCAATTCATTAGCTATTCACCTTGGAATGTAAGAAACAGAATCATGTTTTATTTGTTATCTTAGAGAAAGGATATCGCCCTTTAACCTTTAGGGATGCTTAAAAACGGAACTCCACAGATGGATGGATTACTACTTATGCTGTTAAAACAACTGTTGGCTACAAAACATTACCTTGATGATGTCACCAGGGAGGGCATGACAGAAAAAGATGCTGGAAAATGTAGCATCCGTTGTTTTGGGAGCTTGACCCATAATGCGGATAATCAGGATATATTGGCCTCTGTTACATGTTTTAAATAATCCAACACCAGCATGCACTGCTATCTATCTATATGTCTATCTATCTGTCTGTCTGTCATGTCTTTCTGTCTGTCTGTCTCTTTATTACTAAATATTTAATGGGGCTTGATGGGGCTTCAGTTAAAGCATTTTTTAAAAGGATAAGAAATTGTACTAGAGATTTCAATTTCCCCAATGTATCTTCCCATCTACAACAAAATTGAATAAAACTAGTCAGATGCAGGGGCCTGCGTGTTCTTATATTTCTTTGTGGAGCATGGTTATTATGTGTCCATTTCTATCCTGGAGTTTAGGAGTCTATGTCTCCTCAGGCCACTAGGAGGAAGCAGAGGTCAAGAAATGAAATGGTATGTCTGGGGTGTTTAATCAAAGATGGTTCCTTGCTATGTATTTTTTTTTTGTCAAAATAAATCATAGCAAACAGGTAAATGGATAAAGATAATGCATGGAAAGTCAAATAATGTGCATTCATATCCATGACCTGCTATAACCAGAAGATCGATTATTGTTTCTACATTGATTCCTCACAATTAAATGTGTGGTATTAGATAAAAGAGGGCTGCTGCTGCACAATAATTTTTTTTTAAACACATCATCAGCAGTTATCCTACGTGGATACTGATCTATAGATTAATCCTCAAATGCATCATACGTTTTCTCTGTGCTGCCCATAATTAATGTACTGTAATTCAACTCAGAAAACAGGTCAGGTTCTGCTTTGTTATTCTCTGACCAAAGGCACACTAGCTGAGTTTCAGATTGGCTTATTGGAGAGGAACAAGGAGGGACATTAGGACAGGAACAGGAACCAGCGCAAAGATCAGGGGCCTTAGAGGCCTTAACGTGTTTCACGCCACGAACTGTGGCCAATAAAATCTAAAATGACTGTGGCTGATAATTACATCACACAGAAGATTGAGTAAAGAGAAGATAAGATGACATGAGTTATGTCCTTTGAAACCAAAGTGGTTTGGAAT
Source organism: Etheostoma cragini (assembly GCF_013103735.1). Taxonomy (NCBI): domain Eukaryota; kingdom Metazoa; phylum Chordata; class Actinopteri; order Perciformes; family Percidae; genus Etheostoma; species Etheostoma cragini. The sequence goes on from NC_048407.1 coordinate 1,458,258, forward strand.
ACGGTGATAGATAAATGAACTGCAAACATGGGAGAGCATTTCCCAGCTGGCCTATCCCTTCAATCTTCATATTTTCTTTTTTCTTTTCTTTTCTTTTCAACCATACTGTACGTTTCTCTGGAAGCGTTTTGTCGACATGGTGATAACGGATAGGCAGCATAATCACAGCTGACACACTCATATGGTGTGCTGTGATTGACTGTTGAACAGAGGAGGTTTCTCCCACGGCAGTGAACACAACCTTCCCTCCTGCGTATCTCTCTCACACCTCCTGCTATAATCCAGCAGGACATTCGCTGCCTCCTCCCCTGTCGTCATCTGGGTTTCAGATGTAAGTGACTGCCAGACAGTTGATAAAACTCTATATTAATGTGTTTAGTCTGCAGGCAGCCAGCCACTGGGGAATTATAGAGCCAATCTACAGGTGGTCGTCATATATCATATATACATCAGTCATTGGTGGGGGTGGTCTTTCTGACGAATCCTGGGGTTCAAGGAATGGCAATGATGGTCTGTCGGTCCACCACTTTGGTCCAGACTGAATTATCAAAGTATTTATGATGGGAAGTTCTGTTGACGCATACTTGGCCTTTTAAGTTTTGTTTTAAGCTGGAATCACAAGAATATTAGTGTTAGTATAGTTTATTTTGACAACATTTCATTTCGGGGATTGATGTTCCTAATTTAGGACTGGATGTCCGTCCCCTTCCTCTGTCTTTGTGTGGCGTTCTAACCTCTGGTGGATTTCTGAGGACTATGGTTACCTGGTCCTCAGATCTCTGCAGGGTAAATCCAGACA
>NC_048407.1:1459156-1470696 GCF_013103735.1 Etheostoma cragini
TTACTTTGTAAACCTATACCATGCACAAAAAAAGATGTATAACACACTAAAGGACAGGGAATAAGCCAGAAAGCAAGACATGAGCACTTTAAAATGTGCGGTTAAAAAGCAGATTGTCTTTTGGAGGGCAGCGGGACAGCAGTGCATTGTGGTCTTTCCAAACAGTTTGCTTGGATTATAACCTGCTGGTGCTGCTGTGACCTTGACTGGTAAGCCGTATTTTCTTTCGTGGTATAACAAATCTACAACATGAGATAATAAAAGTAATTCACCTTGTAGAGCTACATGTAGTTATGAGCTGTAAATTGTTGGGTAGTTTAATTTATACTACAACTACATGTGTGTTGTGTGCAAACATCTTACTTTTACCTGTAAAGTAACTAGTAACTAAAGCTGTCAGATGAATGTAGTGTTAGTAAAAAGTAGAATATTCCACTTTGAAATGTAGCGGAGTAGAAGTAGAAAGTGGCATGAAAAGAAAAGAGTCAAGTAAAGTACAAGTACCTCAACATTTGGACTCAAATGCAGTACTTGAGTAAATGCACTTAGTTACATTCTACCACTGGATGAAGACCTGTGTATCAACTATTTCACTAATGCACAGATGTCGATATTTACTTTAAATAGCCCACGATTCTGTTTGTGAGGCAAATAGTTAGAATTTGGATTTACAGGTGATGTGGCCGTGTGACCAAATGTGAGTAAATTTGCTCAGTGGAGGCACCATGCTCAATACAAACACTCCTGTGTTTTGGGACTCCATAACAAACATGCTTTGCAGCATTTTTGGGCACCAATCCATTGCTTAATTAATTGGAAACAAGCACAGTGCCACTTTCAAGCTTATCGCCCATTTGTTGCAAAGGTGCTGCGGATAAAGTAAAGGCAAATAATGTATCAAATGCACTTTCACAATTGCCAATAATTCCCAGCATGCAGGCAAAGCTGAAACAACACTACACACATATCAGCTCCGTCTACAGTATTTCATTTTCTTTCATAAAAAACACAAACAGCTCCCACTGAGAAGCCTGACTGTTGCTATAAGCAGCTCGCTGCTGGATGCTTTGTGCACAGTAGCACAGCATCAGTGGTGGTGACGATGATTACAATGATGATGTCATCCTTTGCACAGCTGCAGACTGAACATGTCTTGAAAAAGGCCCATACAATTATCATTGACCCCCAAATGTTCTTTATAAAAACGTTGGGCGGATGTCATCAGGAATGCACTTAAGATCACCTGTAAAACAAAGGGAAGGCAGCTTCTATCCTTCTTCCAGAAGCCGTACAACAGAGATGAGATGGAGTAGATAAATAAGAAACAAATGTGAGAACAAACACTGGGTGAAAGATGCTGACATGTGTTCTTACTGTGCTCCTGTTGGATGTACAGGGGCTCATAGAGACGTGTGCATCAGATGATGACATCAGTTAACCTCCTTGCACTCCACTTCACTGTGTTGGATGCTACCATGTCATTATTGTTGCAGGTGTTTGGTCATAAACCGACGAACTGACAAAATAACATTTTGACCTAATAATTGTGCAGGTTGAAATGTCACATGATGAAACTCATTGAAATTCTTTCTCTGGGGTTCTTGAATGCCCGTACAAGACTTCATTACAAGCCAACCAGTAGGTGCAGAGATATTTTAAACTGGTCCAATGTGGTTGCCATTCCAAGAGCCACGCCACTAGTGTGGCTAGAAACAAATATATAAACTGTATGTATAAATGAGTGGACAGAAATATTGAATGTCTATGTATCGTGTGAGTGCAAAACGTGCTAGAAGAAATATTCAATGGGGGATGTACAGACATAAGTACATTTATAAACATAGAGAAGGTATGATTGGGTTTTTGAGGATTCAGGACTTTATGGAACCCGTTGTTTACACATGAATCAATTTCCATGCTTATTTATTACTTAAGATCTTAAATTATATTTCATTTCACCAAAATTGGGAAGCTCCCTTCAACAAACTTTATATGTCTAATGTTACTATTTAATCGTTTATTGATATTTAATTTATGTAAAGAGGAAAGTGTGAGATTAACAACAGGATGAACAGATCCTCCCATTGACACACTCCCGTGTCTGTCAGTGTCTGCCTGAGAAGGAGGACACTGTGGACAGATGTAACGGAGATTCATTTGAAGGTCTCAGCACCAACTTTCTCCTGGACACCTCCCAGGAAAGTGTTACCCTTCCTGGGGTCATTTAATCCTCTCCATCGCTCAAGGCCGGACCCAAGTAAGGGTTAATGTCTTCTGCAGAGGAGGTAGGAGGAGGTGAGGAACAAAAGGTGGAGAAAGATAGGGGGGTGGAGGGACATGGACACAGAGATGTAGAAGGAGGAAATGTAAGATAAGGTGGCAGACGTGCAGTCTGACCAAAGGATGATAGAAGCTGACGGAACATGTGAAAGAGTGGGGGCAGGAAATGGGGAAAGTAAGAGGTGAAGGACACTGATGTCCAACCTCCTACGGTGTGTGGATCTCTGCAGTGGATCCAGACTGATGGGAAATCTGCAAGGAGACTGGGTGAAGTACTGAAGCCCCTGACCTTGCCAGAGAGAAACCCTCGCAGCAGGAGGTTGACAGAGAGGAAATGGACTGTGGGACCAGAGTGAGTTCAAGCCCGACAGGAGCCTGGAAAGAAACCTGGCCCGCTTCTTTCTCAGTCAATTAAGAGAACTACAGGAAGCCCTGAGACATGGGGGAGGACCCTAATTCCATAGGCTTTGTTTTTTCGACAGATGGTGATGATGGTTTTTAACATATGAGCAGCGAATGACAGAGAGACAAAGTAGTACCAAGTACCTTGCTAACAAAGTGGAGCATTTAGAAGCCAAAGAGACAGATATTTCCCCCAGGAGTCGGTGGAGACCAAAACAGAGCTGAACGGAGAGTGAATATTGGTATATGGAATATTGGAATGCTAATGGTGCTCTTTGTCTGCCAGCTTGTTACAGTGTGTCCATAAAAACAGATTGATGAAGCAAATCTTGCACGTGAAAACCATGTTCATCCTGTATACTATATATGTATATATACTGTATACAAATACTAGCAAACCTACAGGTCAGCTGTTTTTCTGCCTGGGTCAAACAGCTGAAAAAAGGCCGCTGAACTTTTCCAGAGGTCAAATAGCTGAGCTTGCTCTCTGACCTTTGTGGTCAAATACAAGGTTACAGTCTGCCTCCAGAGGAAGAGTTGAAGAAAACAACAAGGCAACATCAGGTCAAAGTCCAAGCCGTGTACACGGCAAAAAAACAGAACAAATGTTTTATTCAGTGTTATGAGTTAGTATGTTTTTCGTCTGAAAAAAAGTAAGATATCATGCCAGAGACTGGCATCATTCCACTTCTATATGACGCAGATTTGTTTTAAGAATCCTTGCAGGTAAGAAACCAACTATCGACTCGTTGACACATACGCATTCATGTTAAAGTTTAGGCGTAGCAAGTAAACAAAAAAGAAATGATTCCTTTCTGCTCAGAAACATGGGATTCATCAAGCCTCCTTCGTATGTCACATTCAGACTCACTAGAACACATCAGCCCCAACCTGAGCACCTTCACCCACTGCTTGAGAATTACCTTACCTAGTCTCTCGTTGCCAGACCTTCCTCCTCAGCGCTGTGGAGGAGGGTCTGAGTAGAGCACACAGCATTCTGGGATGGGAGAAATACGAGCTCTGGTTTATTAAACTTTTTCTTTAAACCAATCACAATGGTCTTGGCGGCCACGGTGCCTCTGTAAAATAGCCTTGGGAAGGAATTTGTTTTGGTGGAACGTTCCCAGTATTTGTTTAAAGGTTGTTTTAGTCGTGTAACAGAAAACTCAGATTGGACAGATAGTCTAGCTAGCTGTCTGGATTTACCCTGCAGAGATCCGAGGACCAGGTAACCATAGTCCTCAGATGTGACAGATAGTCTAGCTAGCTGTCTGGATTTACCCTGCAGAGATCTGAGGACCAGGTAACCATAGTCCTCAGATTGGACAGATAGTCTAGCTAGCTGTCTGGATTTACCCTGCAGAGACCTGAGGACCAGGCTACCATAGTCCTCAGATTGGACAGATATTCTAGCTAGCTGTCTGGATTTACCCTGCAGAGATCTGAGGACCAGGTAACCTGATTCCTCAGAAATCAGCCGCAGGTTAGAATTGCAACACAGAATTTCGCAGAATTTCCAGCAACAACGGAACAATCCAGGGCTCCATATATTTTTCTAACAAGCCAATTCAGAGCAGCTTTTCAGGAGGGGAACATAAAGAATTGGTGCTAAAACTGAGCGCATCAGACAGAGGGTGAGTAATGGTATATTCAGACAGACAGTAGGATGAAAACAATGGGTTTTTTGGACACTACATTGCATAATAACATGTCAACATGTAGAAACACAAAATACAAGTATGAACTGGAAAATGAGCACAGATGTCTTCTCAGAGTTGTAAAATTGATATTTTTTGCAGCAGAGTCTGGAGTCAAGTTTAGTTTGCACACAGTGCATGTGCTGCTGAAAGAAGGAACCCTGTCCTCCATCCCGTCCTGACCGTGCAGCAGGACTGGCCCATAAATCAGTGTCGCCCTGGGGCAGGACGGGCTGTCTGCTGAGCTATCTGTCTTCCACAACGCAGCAGGAGGGTGATGTGCCGCTTCAAACGGCGTCACATCTGCTGGTGTCATGTTGGTGCTTGACCAACACCGTCAGCTGATCATAGCTCTTTTCTCTTCACTTCCTTTCTTATCTACATCATCTTTATCTCTCTTGTCAGTTCAACCATCTGTTTGGACCTGACTGTCTTTTTGCTTCAGTGTCTGGCTCCTTCTCTACACTTTGTATTTATGTGTAAGATGAGATATCATTCAGTGTACTGATCCCTGTGGGGTAACTTAGTAATGCAGTGGCAAAAGTAACAGCTGGAGGAAAAAGAGCAAAAGTAGAATATAAAAATAAGTAAATACAGGGGCTGCACAGTAAAATGCTATCACACACACTAGTCGGAAATTGCCTTTTTTAATGTTTTGTGTGCCTTATTTGATCCAAAAGGCAGACACAAATGTAAATCCATCTCTCGTGTGTGTGTGTGCTTTTCACCTCTGAAAAAATGATGGCGGCACAAGCCCAAATCTAAGAAATTACAGAAGTAGCACAGAAATGTAGCCATCTTTTTCTGGTCATGGTTTTACCTCCTAGCAGTACTCAGACCGGCCACACGATGAGGATAGACGGCAACAAATTGAACAGACACAGGTGGATTGCCTGCACTAGTTCATAGTTTCAGGATTGCATGTTGTTTCATACAACTATATAATAAAGCAAATGCTGATGGGTTTAACAACACAGACACACATTAAACAACAAAAATAGATGAAGACATAAAATATATGAATCAAAAATATATGGTCAGTAAGCAGTTACATGTAACATAGTCTGTATCCTTGACATTCCACTTCCAGGATTGCTCTGGTGCCGCAGGAAATTCCAACCGATGCATGTCTTTTCACCCATATCCGTCCCCGTCCTCTGTCTCTGTGTTGGCGTTCTAACCTCTGGTGGATTTCTGAGGACTATGGTTACCTGTTCCTCAGATCTCTGCAGGGTGAATCCAGACTAGCCTAGCCAAGCTAGACTATCTGTCCAATCAGAGTTTTCTGTTGCATGACTACTGTTGCTTTGCTATTGTCATCGTGTAAAGCCCACATCGACGGTTGTGATTGGTGCCTCGATTTGGAGAACAGCCAGCAAGGAAAAATTTTATGGAACTAATCTTAGTTTACCAGCTATATCTGATGACATCTCCTAGCATATGTCATTTCAACCTGTTTCAAGTCGTACGTCACAATTCGTCATTGTAAACTGTATATGTACTGTGTTACCGCAGGGTTTGTTCCATGTTCCGTGTCTCGAATTGCCTAGGAAAGTTTAAAAAGTTGAGTGTGTGAAATCAATAACTAGGTGTCTTGTCTGGCTATACTTAAGTAAAAGTACTACAAACGTAATACCACATTGTAAAAAATACTCTGTCAGGGGAGAGTTTTTAACTCACCTGTTTGGATTATAGGCTGAAAGTTCTGCAACATCAACAATGCTGCTTTGAGTGACAGGTGGCTGCCATTACAAGAGGAGAGTATAGACTGTCGGCTTGACTCAGCCTGCCTCGACTTCTGCATGCTCCACCTCTTTGCCTGATTTTTAATTAGTTGATCATGCACTGCCAAGATGGCGACAGCCAAAGCAACCGGGAGAAGCTCACTTTGAGCTTTATTTTGGCTTTTCAGCAACCTATGGGTAATGTTATGGAGATTACATCCATATTTCATACAGTCTATGGTTGCCACATATGGTCAAATGCAAGAGTTAGTAGATACATTGAGTCAAATAAAGGACTCATGTTACACACAGTCTTTTCCCTAGTCGGCAGATTTAAGCACGGTATATGTGTAGAGTTACAAAATAAAATCCACATTAAAACCAATTGCGGCTGTTTTCTTCATTAAATGTGTGATCCATGAGTAGGAAACCCTGGCTTCTCTCCATAGCAAACACTGGGGGAATGAGAAAATAAGACACATTTGCTTGTTTGCATCTCTTGCTTGCCTGAACGTTTTAAGTGCTTTAATTTCCTAGTCCTGTGCACCCTGAGCATTGTCTGCTGCTAATTGGTACTTTGGTGTGTATCAAAAGCGTAGCTGCTGTATGCATGCTCTAATAACAGCTTCCTTGTACGCTGGTACTTTGCAGTGTACTTTTGTTGGTTTACAAAGCGCTGTTTGCCAATGATGGTGGCCTTGAGGCAGCAGGAATGCCATGAATGAATAAAGAGCCATATTTAAGCTCAGGTTGTGCAGCTGGTTGTACACTGCAAGCACTGTGCAGCTTTTGAATGAAACAGTACAACAAGTGCAATACCATGCAGTAAAATTGTAATTTGTTGCTGTGCCTCTCTGCCAATCCAAATTCATTGTTTTCTGTTTCTATCGAGGATGTGTTGCTTGCTCAGTTTTCAGTATGGTTACATTGGTGCAGGAAAAAACAATCCACTTTTTGAAAGTGATGGATTGACACAGGTAGATTGTTATAGAATGATTCATAACTTCTCTGCCCTGTGAACTCAGTTTGACCATCACGTAGTTGTCTTAAGAGCTGCCAAACAGAGACAGAGTGGCAGAGGGTTTGTTTTATGCACGTGCTCATGCATGCATTGATTAAAAACAGTACGCCCTGACTCACCCCTAAAAGTCTACACTTTTTGTGATTTCTGTGAGTGATCAGCATACATGACAGGGAGTGTAAAACGTAAGGATGTGGTGCATTACGTTTTATACTCCCTGTCATGTATGCTCACAAAAATTACAACAAGTAGAAATGTAGAAATGAGCAATAATGTTACTGACAACACAAATAGTAGAGTAGTAAAGTGTCCTCCTCAGCCAGCTGTCTGCCTGCACACACAAGTGCTTTTAAAGAGCAACTTAACAGATGCTGAAAGTCTTTTTTTCTCACCTCCAGTAGTTTAACTTGTCATTTTGCTTTAGTGATGCAGAATTGTACTCCAGGGTGTGTCTGCACACAATGACATCACTGTTGGGTGAGGTCAGAAGGTGCAACAGTCTTGACAGTACCAGGGCAGTGAAACACTGCTTTTTAGACAGTAAATATTGACCTAATGGCTCAAATGGTGGTCATTTGAGGATTTACTTTAAAAAAAAGTGTGTGTAAGGCTCAGTTCTTCTTTCTGGGCATGACTTGACCTGCAACTTTGACTTTAGACATTACACATTGCAACTGCATTCTGTAATCCAGTGCTCATCCTGGGGCTTGGAAATGTACACACACATGGTCACAAACTGAGTGATGGGGAATGAGGAGAGCACCCTGCTGGGAAAAAAACTAAATGCCACTGGATCCACTGGTTGTCCCTCATTTTTGGCCGGAAGTCCGTCCCTTCCTCTGTCTCTGTGTTGGCGTTCTAACCTCTGGTGGATTTCTGAGGACTATGGTTACCTGGTCCTCAGATCTCTGCAGGGTAAATCCAGACAGCTAGCTGGACTATCTGTCCAATCTGAGGACTATGGTGACCTGGTCCTCAGATAAGAAAAACAGATAAAAAACTAAAACACAAGCAGTGCAGTGAACGTCAGCCAAACAACAATAACACAGCACGATGTCACACAAATGGGCCAATTAGTGACACCCCCCCACACTGCCGCGTACCCCGTTGTGGCTGTGTGAACGCAGCCTTATAAACATGGCTGGTGAAGACAAGCTCAGATGATAAGGCCATAAGGGGGACAATTCTCTTGAGTTTGGTCTCTTCTACTCTACCATTTTGTTGTTTTGGTGGAACATCTCACAAGATCTGTCCAAGTCAGAACACTTGCTTTAAATGTAATGTCTTCCCACTCATGTTTTTCCTGTTTCCTTGCCAGTCAGTCTTAGAGAATCACGTTGTGATTTGCTCTTTTGAGGTTCTGGCACCTTCTCTGATCAGAAAATGGTTTCCTTTTGTTGGTTTGATTTGCTTGAAATACCTGTTCTGACAGCAGGTAGTGGTCCCTGCATGTGTCTGTGGGTGTGTGTGTGTGGGTGATACAGGTTCGTGCAGACACTCGATGGGCTGTCTCTCATCAGAGGGGATATAGAAAGCCACACAACTTTACAGTTACATTTTGCAATCTCCCAGATTGTGTTTCTCATTCATGAAACTTCAGCCTTCACATCCGACCATGGCAGATATTTCATTTTATACATGATGGGAAGGAAATGGAAATCACAGCTGCACCCTATGACAAATTATTCTACTGATGTTGACATTTGAACATCATGATAATCCTGATATACAAATAGCATTAGTAACATGCAGTTTTTTTTTTATGTCTAACTGAATATATTTTGCTCTTGCTTTTGTTCTGGTTTTTGCATTTCAACACAACAAGGTATGTATGTATTTATGGATGTACATGTGTGTACGTGTATTGCAATGTTTGCTGTGTGTATGTGTGCTAACAATATGTAGTATGGTGGTGTGGTAAACTGTGTGTGTTTCTGTGCCTGAGAGGATGCTGGGTTTGCTGCTCGGCACTTGTGTGTGGGAGGATGTGAGCAAACACGTTTGCCAGAGCACCCTCAATCAATGTAACCCCCCACTGTTGCCCCTCCACCTTCTGCAGACCTTTTACATACAAGCCAGCAGAATATCTGTTCCAAATGCTCATTATCCCATCCGTTTTTCGCTAAAGAAAATTAGCAAAAGACCCGTGGCAAGGGATACGAGTTTGGGCGTCAACACCCCCACTGAACAGATTGATCGTTAAAAAAGCTTGCTGTAAAGTAGAGTGTAAACAGTCATTACCCCGGGCCATGATTGAGTCATCATTTTCACAGGGATCTGAAGAGATATTAGGAGGAAGTCTGGCATATTTAAAGTCAATCCCTGGTTACAGTGAAAACAAATCTGCAAAAGAAAATTGGTAAATTCTGTAGCACACACACACACACACACACACACACATACACACACACACTACAAAGTGTTCATCATCAAGACCATGCATGCCCTGATGTATACAGTCATTTAATATGAGTTGCTGCAGGCGGCAGCTTACTTGAAGGGAAGAGCGCTGATTTGAAAGAAAGGTTACCATCCTGTTGGATGTGATGTATAATTGAGTGGCGTAAGATGCATGGTAAACTTGAAACTACTGTTTATAAGTTCCTCAAACACAGGCTGCTTTGTGAGGGAGTCGCTAGTCGAGCTCAGCTGCTTCACTTCGTTACATTTAACACAGTGAAGGTAAAGATTCAGATTCAGATTCATTCCTTACATTACTGCAGCTTCACGGCAAACAGAAAGTGATCCACCGCGGCTGCAAACGCTGAACTTTCTGTGTACACTCGTTTTTTGGCTGAAAACAAGTCTTTCCACTCTATTGTTGGTGTGCTTTACCTGCACTTACTTATAAACTAATCCTGTCAATTAACAGTTCCTCGTGAATAATGAAATATTACTACTCTGTGTAGAGAAGCAGCATTTGTGTGTGTGTGTGTGTGTGTGTGTGTGTTTAGAATTACAATATTAGTATATATATTATGCTATATCATTATATATAATTATGTTACAAACTCGTTACTGAGCTGGTGGAGAAAAATTGAAATGCTATGTATGTTACAGATGCAACAAATTAGATAGATTTTGTTGTATTTGTTGACTATTCAAATTCTAAAACCTTTTTAAAGGCTAATAGTCTGTAGCAGTGTGCATCCTTGGCTTGGAAACAGGCGTCAGGCCCGGGATGATGTCAGGTCGAGAGCTGTAAGAGTGTGTTATTATGCCTCCGCTCTGTGAACTCAAAGATAGAAAGAGATGGAGAGATTCAGCTGGGCAACAGAATGGCCACTCATTCACTCCAATCAGGGCGGAAAATCGAGAGACAACAGACCCCTTGCCTACTGGACAAACACACACACACACACACACACACACACACACACACACACACACCCTGAGCATGACTGGCTTCCTGTGGCCCTGGCAGAAGTTGAAAGTGGTCGGTGGGATCAGACGAAACGAGTCGGGCTTCTGTTGTAAAAGAGGACTAGAAGAGCCGTGTCACCGGCACTCTGAAGCTCCCCGCCACTCCGCTGAGGGCTGGGCGGAGCTTGTCAAAAGATGAGCTCATGTGCGTGGCGGTTGCTCTTGTTGTCATTATTTACTGCTGGTGTCTGATTGCGCTGACATGCAGCTTCTTTGTGGACAGGAGCACAGAAGCACCAGAAACCATGACCAAGTCTGACAGCCACCAATGTATCTGTCACAGTCAGAAGCCATTACTGTCAAGTTCGCCTCATCCTTTAGAAGTTAGAGGCCCCTATTGTTCTCTGTTTGGAGATACATGCTGATGCTTCAACTGACTGAATGAATCATGTTAGGCCATTGCAGTTTTTAGATCTAACCCTTACGAGGCACTTCAGAATGTCTGTCACTCCCAGAAAAATTAAAAACCAACATTACTGTGGATGAGCTGAACAGATGTGGCCTACAGCTTAGGTCTACAACATTTTAAATAGGTTGCAGGTTGCAGTGACAGATGGGTTGAAATTGTATGCAGTGTGTGGACTGTGTGTGTAAATTGTGTTTTATAGACTATCTGGCAACTTGGGTGGAGTCAGACAAGAATAGGCATTTTTTTTATCTGTGTAGGACTATTATTGAAAATAAAGTTTGAGGGCCACACAAATTATGGAAGATACAAGGAACAAAACGGGAAGATGCTCAAAGATAGCTTTAAAATACGGGAGAAACCCAAGGAAAACAAGAGAGCTGGCAATAATGTCCACTGTACACTACCTGCCTAGCAACAAACAGCTGACAGACATAGTTGGTGTCCAGCTGGTGAACATAGTGGAGCAGCTAAAATACAAGACATTTTCAATAGGAGTTGGTGAAGAGCATTTCAGAGCTAAAAGAAGAGCGAACATTGGACTTGCATTCAGAAACACAACACCAAATGAATGCCAGTGCTGCTTT
>NC_048407.1:1470796-1480188 GCF_013103735.1 Etheostoma cragini
TGTGTTTCTTAGTCAGGATCTCTGCGTAGCCTCCAACGTGTGTTTCTTAGTCAGGATCTCTGCGTAGCCTCCAACGTGCGTTTCATGAAGTTGGAATCATGCTGAAAGGAGGAGATGACAGCACTCAGGACATTCCTCAGCCCTCTAAGAGGACTAAGTCTGAAGCATAGTTTGGTAATTATGAGAATGCCGCAGGACAGTAGATTAAAGCTATTTATCCTCTCTGCAGAACTTGCAGGAAAAAAGGTTGCCGCTAAAGGCGTTGAACACACTTTAAAAATGCCGCGATGATACTGAACACCATGACCATTTTGGTCACTAGAACCGCGAGGTTACGTTTTAATACCGTTAGATTCCTAGTTGAAAACAATGGGAGCCTATGATTTCTGGAAGGTGGGAGCAGACATAAGAAGCTTTTGGCTGCATCATTACTTAGATGTCCTAGTTTAGGAGCTTTATATGGAAATAAAGAACATCAAATTACACTGATTTGTAATAGATAGCTTGCAGCTATTCTTGCTCTGTCTCTGATCACAGAGCTCTTATTGCAACCAAAATAATGAGCCATTGTCACATTGATGGTTAAATTACCTTCATTAATCAACCTCATGAATGACTATGGAGAGAAGACCCCTGCTTCCTGTAGTTGACTGTAGTGTGTGTCAATGTGCTTCAGTTCTCTGTCTCTTTGACAATTATATTAAATCACTTTCAGCCCAAACCACCTGAGAGCTGAAACCTCCCACAATGTAGGAAACCCTTACATTTATTTTTTAACAATATATCACTGAATATCCTCTGAATTTCCCTTAAAGCAGAATTCAAATGTGTCAGATTTTAAGTTCACGTTCTTTACATCGACAAGGGCAAATGGCAATGTAAGGATCAGATGAAAAAGATTCATCATCGTGTTTTAACACAGTATTTAATGTTAATGAGTCGTTTGGAGTCTCGGTGCTGGTGTAGTGAGTTGGCTGTGGACTCTTGAGTGAGAACTTATCTGTTAAGATTGCTTTTACAATTGCCTCGGCTCAGAGCTTTGCAGTGATTTACAGATGAGAAGTCTTTGTAGAATTGTCTCTCTTAAAACACAATTCAACTTTCTGATGTGCTTTCCAGCAGAGACACCGACTGCATATAATCATAGGGGTCAGATTATCTTCCATGACAATAGAAACCACTGAAACACAAACACTTTATTTCATGAATACAATAAGACATGGACGACCCTGTGGTTGTCCCCGTGGCCAAGCAGTGGGCTTATTGAAATCAAAGAGGAGTGCTAATGTCACTGTTGAAGCAGACCCACTGGACGTTCAGATGCAATTCAGTTAAAACGAGCTGGTCTCACAGAATGTTATGAACATGACCATGAACTGTTACCTGGCATTACATGGTGGTGGCACGGAATGTGTGAACATCTTGTCTGGCCATCACGGAAAACAATGCCAATTTAAAGTCAATGAGAAGACGACGTAGCATTAAGACAACTTCTTGCTGCAACGGTAACTGACCAAGAGCTCATTCAAGTCTATTTCCAATTTTTCCAAATCAAGTTACCAATCACAACCATTGAGGCAGGCTTTACACATGATGATGAGGAGGCGACGGTAAATCAACTTTCTGTGCTGTGAATGAACCTTTTCCAGACCCACTCTCAGTTCCAACTGGGTCTGGTGTCAACCAGGCGAACATGTATCCACAAGGTTGGAAAACCTCTCAAAGTTGAGTCTCTATCATCTGATTATCAAAGAGCGGCAGGTGTTTTGGAGCCGTGGGAAACTTGCCTGCTGAGAAAGACTTGAACAAAGGTGTTCTAGGAACAGCTTCACAAGAAGTCAGTCCCCTCTACTTCCACATGGCAAAGTCAGCACAGTAATCTTTCCATTTGGATCCAGCCATGCGCAGCCAAATGGAAAATATACTCGTCTTTATTGTTTATCGTGTCGTTGGTATGCTAACAGTTGCCGCTTTGTTTTCTTGCTGCACAAGCCTTCAATTCAGGTTGGCAATTTGTGAACACCATGTCCATCCTGCACAAGACAGCTCTGTACAGTTCGTGTTTTTGAAGTCTGAAGTTCTCGCTGTCCCCTCAAAGCTTCATCAGCATGCTGTCATACCACTGGAGCTTTGCGTGTCCATGTAACTGCTCGCCAACTTTGTGACTCATGTCACATGATGCTACACATGTAAATGATGCATCTGTTATAATCACTTTACAGTACCTAGAAAGTATTTATTTCTAAATATCAAAAATAAATCCAGTGACAAGCTTACTGGGATGCAAAACAAATTTTACCATGTGGCATTCCCATGATTGATGTTTTGATATTGTTTTATTCATATCTGTACAAAGAAACCTCTTATTGTCTCATTGACACAAAAACAAACTCCTCAGATTTATGGCCTAAAGCAAGTACGCAGAGGCGAGGGTTTCCGTGCACCAGGGAGATTGAGATGAAGAACATTTGTTGCCTGTTGTAGCTCTGACTATTTTCATCTGTTGCTTGATTCATTATGCTTACCCTGGGGCCACATGCAGATCACAAACAATAAGCCTGTGTGTGCGTTACATTTTTTTTCTAGAAATCTGTCTGCAAATAACTCAACAATGTCATCTGCACCTGTTGAAAGTTTTATTGTACCTCACAGAAATGGACAAAAGTACTATATTTCCTGCACTCACGTTGCTTCATCACTGACTTTAAGAGCACCTTCTGTGCTTGCCGACCCTAAAAAACCTTGAGCTTTGGCTTTTGTTAACTCAGCAGGCTTGAGACCACATCGTGAAAAGACTGCATGGTGCAGCAATATCCTGCTCTGTATTGTGTAGATTGAGTAGAGTCAGGGACAATGAAGCTTGTGTGTGTATGTGTGCGTGTGTGTGTGTGTGTATGTGTGTGTGTGTGTGTATATTCCCATTTGAAATGATCTCAGCTCTCTTCAGGTCACTTCATCATTGAGGCCCTCCATCTTTTGTCCTCTTCTCTCTCTCGCTGTATTTTCTTCTGTGTTTTTCTTTCATTGAAAAAGCAAAAGCAAATTGGCTTACACAAACACACACACACACACACACACACACACACACACACACACCAGTGAGAAGAGAGGAGATCGAAATGTCAACATCGCCGGCAATAATCCCATGCTGTCCCCTTGGAGGACGGGCTGTCAGGGGTTTGTCTTTGCCCATTGTCCAGCCGTAGAGGCCAGAGATAAGGGGGGGTTACAGCTCCAGCCCCTAGACAATGGGGCCCTTGGAGGGGGCCAGGACTGAACAAGTACAACAAGGGCCGTGGTTTAGCTAGAAGGGATCAGAAGGGTCATTAGACTTCACATCGCCACTTGATTGGTATTGACTGTCAGAAAGTCATCACTTTTCATGGAACCCAGTCCAAACTTGTCTCTTCACAGTGCCCCGGGATAACTCCTTGGTTCAATTAGCTTCCCCGAGACATTTAACAAAACGTTGGCTCATACAGCACTTTCTAATTCTTAAACTATGATCGTCTTGCCAGCGAGACGCCACTTAACATCAAACAAATGACCTCCCTGTGGTTCCAAGTTCTCTGCTTCTTTTCTACTGTGTGGCGCATTTTGACAAATAAGCCATACATATTTATAATTAAATCAACGGGTGGCCCATCCACCCTCAATCCATCAGAAAAGCCACAAATTGAGATCCGTGTGCCGAAGTCGAAGGGTGAGATTATCCTCACAAAGACAGGTTCTAAATATAGCAGGCCGACGTGCCTTCCCCCCGTCGTGCCCTGGTGAACCTGCTGGTTTCTCTGCTCCTAGCCGCTTGGTGTATTTTTGCAAGGGATGTTTTTTCTCAAAAATGCATGTTGGGCTGTAATTGTGGGTCGTCCATCTGTCTCTGTGTCTGTCTGTTGCTCTCTGGGGGAGGAAAGAGCTTGTGGCTGCTGACCACTAGCACAGACCGGGGCCGAGCTGCTCACACACAGCTTCTCCTCTGTACCTCTGTATACAGTCACGCTCGTGCAACGTGCATCACCTCTGACGTGGTCAGGACACTGCTTCGGTTGCTGAAGAACAACTTCTGCTTGTTGCAGTTTCATTTGAAATTCTGCTTAAAAAAGCTGCAATTTGGAAAATAGGTATTTCAGTCCAGTAACATGGAGGTTTCCTATGCCACGTGGCATGTGAGTCACCTGCAGAGCCTTCAAACTATACTTTCAAAGTCCAACAGAATGTGCTCCATTGAGAATTACAGGGATTACAGACAAACATTTAAAGCTGTGGGCACTGTGTAAAGGTGGGCACTTTATTTTTGGTTTTATTGGGTAAAAACTCCATGATAATTAAGTTAATAAGTTCACAATATTGTAGTTGAAGTTGCCTTGGAGAAAACTAGACTCCTGCACCTCCTCTTGGCGCTGTATTCAGGCGTCAGACAAACCAGCCTGTGACAGAGACTTTGGCCAATCACAGGTCATTTTGGAGAGAGTGTTCCGATTGGCTGTGGTGCACATCCACTCTCCGTGCAAGAGGAGAGAGGTCATACTCTACTTCACATTCTGCCCACCGCAGCGTTAATTTCTGGACATCTTGACCTTTGTGGGGCAACAGTATTAAGTTTTGATATGTTTTAGTATTTGTGTAGTGCCGATTGGCTAAAGTATGTCAGTCTATGCAACATCTCTCCCTAAACTGAAAACAGGCCTAATTACATAAAAAGATGTAATCCTTGAGTCTATGTACCCAGTCTGCCCGTTGTGACTCTGCTTTCATTTCTTGAAGCGGTATTTTCGACGTGTCACCATTTTGTTGTAGTTGCATAGAAGTATTTGTTTCGGGAAAAAAAGGCTTAATTAATCTCACTCAGAATGGCAGAATGATGGCTTACGTAGCTCACATGGGAATTTATGGGAATATGAGTTAATTAGGATTACTTAGCTGTCAGTCCATCCATTACATGAAGTGATTTTTTAAACCGCTGATCCTGTTAAGGGTTGTGGAAGGGTGGAACCAATCACAGCATGTACTGGGCGAGAGGTGTCTATCATACTGTAGGTACTGAGTTACACTTTGATATTTATTTGCAATTTTAGAGTTTGCAACTCATCTAAATGCCATGACTTCTATATGAAGTTTGCAAATTTGGCTCCAGTTTCCTCCCAAGATCCATGTCAATATTCTGAATAATTTAAAACTATTTTCATATACAACTTCACAGGACTTTCAAATGCACCGTTGATCTGAGTCAGCTATTCATCTGAGAACAGATTAAAGTACTTAGCTTAGTACTTAGATTTCCACATGTTCTCCAGATACTGTATGGGGAACCAATGACACATGTTGCCTTTGTTAGTCCTCATAAAACAATCTGATTTGAAAACTGGAGCTCGCATTGGGGTACATAGCCCCATTAGGCTATTTAATGGTTCATGAAACATTTGGACATTGTTTATAAAATCAGGTTTTGTTTTGAGCTAATGTCTCAACTGCAATCATGTCAATCAGCATCTATGGTGTAAAAAAGAGCCAAGCAGCAATTAACCCATTTTACTGTGCCATGACAGCACAGCTACGAACTTGCATTCTGTCACGTCCCCTCAGGAAGCAAGTGGTTTGGGGTAAGGGGGGGATTGGGTGTAGGAGGGACACCGGGACTGACTATTGGGAAATCCTAGTACACAAGGCCAAGCCGTTGGTCCTGCACTGATCGCGTGCCAACAGACAGTGGGCCGTGTGCTGACTGAGATGGGTTTGGAGTGGAGGTGGATGTGGATGTGGAGGAGCAGGGTGGAGGGCAGACAGGAGAGACATTGGCAGGCATTGCGTCCCAGATGGAGAGAGATGAGTGCTGCCAGTTGTCACTTTGTGTTTATAGCATGGTGGAAAACACAGTACCAAAAGTCTGGGGCTCCTGGCCGACCCTCATTATCCCATCAGGTCTGAAGTGTCTCACTGAGGCCCTGCTGTCACTGGCCTCGCTCTCACTCTCTGTCACGACTGTGGAGTGTGACTTTTAGGAAGGGTTCCATATATTCTTTTGTTGTGCCAACCCAAACAGCAAGAACAGAGAATTTTACAACAATTTATTTATTATACTAATTTATCATCACAAAAAACTGAATTAAAACACAGATCTAGTAAAAGGATTAAAATAACGTCTCTCTGTTACTGTCCAGTCTGGATCAAAGCCAGGTCCCTTGTGGCCTTGGTTGTCGCTACACAGGTCTCCAACCCCTCACTGCCTCAAGTCTCCAACTGGTGCGTCTCCTGAAGTAACAAGCAACTCAAAGTGTATAACAAAAAAGAGATAGTGCCTTAACTGCCTTCCCAGGAAACATCTCCTGCTTCCTGCATCAAACCCAGGGTTGCAGTATGCTGTGTGTTGCGTGTCTCCGTCTCCTTCCCTCTGTCATGCTCACAGGATGTCAGCCGGACCCTTGACTCATCTGCCCGCTAACAACCTGGTCCAAAGCAGCGTCGTGCCATCGGCTTCTCAATGACTTTGTCTTCCACGTCCCCGTTCATCAAACCCTAGGCGCCGTCCCTGAGCCCTGTTCCTCTCCAGGCCCCTACCGCATCCCCTGTCACCCCACCTTCCAGGCCTGCTGCTTTTCTCCAGCCCACTGTTTTTCTCGGGCCAGCGTCTCCTCCAGCACACTTGCCTGCTCCTCCTACTTAACCACACTTACTTACACATGTCTCTTAACCATGAAGAGACAGGTCAGACACGTGGTGGGACATTGTTTCTGGCTAGTAGTCCTTACCTAGGTACAGTCAGGGCCCTCATACTCTGCTTCTGACTGGCTAGTAGTACTTACCTAGGTACTGTCAGGCCCCTCATACTCTGCTTCTGACTGGCTAGTAGTCCTTACCTAGGTACTGTCAGGGCACGCCCTCATACGCTGCTTCTGACTGGCTAGTAGTCCTTACCTAGGTACTGTCAGGGCCCTCATACTCTGCTTCTGACTGGCTAGTAGTCCTTACCTAAGTACTGTCAGGACCCTCATACGCTGCTTCTGACTGGCTAGTAGTCCTTACCTAGGTACTGTCAGGACCCTCATACTCTGCTTCTGACTGGCTAGTAGTCCTTACCCAGATACTGCCAGTAGATAGTCACCAGAAGGATCTAACAGCTAGCGAACGAGAGCCTGGCCATAAGCATCCTTTACCCAGCCAGACTGACCAGCTTTTGTGATTAGTCTGATTTCTCCTCTTATTTATTTTAAGTGGCCAGAGCTGACAGAGGAGGTAGCAGTTCATCTACACATTCACCACATAACACACACACACACACACACACACACATATGGACCTGACATACGTACACAATGCAAGTAAAAATGGTTTTCAGATCTCCAGATACAGTGTTCAGATACAGATACAGTATAAGGGGATCACTAAGGTCTATATAAAGGGGACTTCAGATACAGTATTAGGGACCACTAAGGTCCATATAAAAGAGACTTCAGATACAGTATTAAGGACCACTAAGGTCTATATAAAGGGGACTTCAGATACAGTATTAGGGACCACTAAGGTCTATAGAAAATAGACTTCAGATACAGTATTAGGGGACCACTAAGGTCTATATAAAAGAGACTTCAGATACAGTATTAGGGACCACTAAGGTCTATAGAAAATGACTTCAGATACAGTATTAGGGACCACTGAGGTCCATATAAAAGCATCCAAAGAGCCCCATGTCAGGGGACCTTAATAAGGAGGGAGATAAAACAAAATGATAGGAAAGAAGTATCCTGAAAAGACCTAGATTTGAATGGAAAAGTGCTGACTGGGAGGTTTTTGCCAAACATTAGCTCTTTTATCATCTGTCACCTGATGCCTGCAACTCTGTCTGTGTAAAGCCATTAAGCAGGTATCTGAGGCCGCCAGGGCGCCGTGTGACACAAAACAAACGCTCTCTGTTATTCTTTACCTGCCGTTCCAGGGGGAAATGGAGTGAGGTAATGCTGCTCCACTTACATGATGCGTTCACATGCAGAATGAATCTCTCTTTCTCTCTTTCCTTCTCTCTATTTGGCTCTGTTTGTCTGTCTCTCTCTCTGACACACAAACACATCTAATATTTTCTCCACACGTACATGAATACAAGAGTGCCCACACAGGTCATTATCCTTCGTTGTCTGGGGGATAGATGTAGTGGGTCTACTGTCCCATTTTAAAGGCAGGGTTGGTAGTGTTGAAAAGCTAGCAAGATTTGAAAGTAGCATCTCTTCGGCGCTCCGTCCAGCCCCTCCCCGTTAGTTATGTATGTCAGGGTGCAAAGACCATTTTATACAATAAATAAAAAAGTAGAAAGAGTTACCAACTCTGACTTTAACATTTTTTCTCTCTAGGACAAAACTTCTTCCATCAAATCCAATCCAAATCCAAATCTGCCTCCTCTAAGCTCCAGCTCAGTCTTGGTCTCTTCTTGATCAGCATTAAGATATCAAAGGATTACAATGGTCCAATAAGGGTTTATTCAGGACTTTATATTATCATTGGAGAGCGGATGAGGGGAGGGGTTCTCAGCGTTGGCATTAGACCTTTCATCCCATTCATCACTGACATTGTACTTGGCTACTTTCACCATTGAGTCGTCTCTTGACCGATTTTTTTCCTCTGCCAGCTTCCTGTTTGAGTAAAACTCTGTGTGATCTACAAGCAAAGCTGAAAATGAGTCGGCATCTCAAAAGCCAAACTTGGATTTATTTAAGGAACACATGGTTTAGAATGAAATGTTTACAGGAAGTATTTAGTAAATTCTCTTCATGCCAGTTAACTGCAAAAATTGTGTCCATGCAGATACTGTGACTAAAATGCAGCCAAACTTTAAATGTGAATACAAGCCACATCAAATGATTTGATAAACACAATTCCTGGGAAACAGTGAGTCAGTCAGAAAGCTTTCTGAATGCACTGTATACTGTAGGTTTGACAGCAGGGTGTAACTGGAGAACGGATTCAAAACATGGTGTGTAAGCAGGAATTTATAAAACCACAGATTTGTTACTGAAAAAGTTTTATTTTTTTATAATTTTTTGGGGCATTTTCTGGCTTTATTTGACAGGACAGATGAAGATATGAAAGGAGAGAGAGAGGTTGGAATGACATGCAGCAAAGAGCCGCTGTCCCACTGCATTGAGAAGTAAACCTTTAAGCTATCCGGGCGCCCTGAAAGAGTTTAACAGAAAACCCTGAGCCGCCTTTCAAAGTCAAGTTTCAAGTTATCATACTTCCTGTATGAAAACCATCCGTAGAAGAAAACCATTATGTCCTGGCAGAAAAGTATTTAAGGACACTTCCATTAATCCACACCTTTAATTCAATTTTATTTGTAGCATCAATTCCTAACAAGAGTAATCTCAAGACACTTTACACATTCACTGGTTCACAGTCTAGACCAC
>NC_048407.1:1480405-1483081 GCF_013103735.1 Etheostoma cragini
GTCTTGGTCTGACGGTTGAAATGAAGAGTGGCAATAACAGCACGGCACTGCAGGACGTAGCAGGATGTAACAGGGCATCCCAGGACATGCAGCAGGACCACATTGACAGTTTCAACCATGGTTTTGGAGCCTCCCTGGTCCAAGGAAACATGCTGGGGGAAACAGAACATAATGACTCCGGGGAATGACTCCCAGAGCTGGGTTAGTAACAGGCATTTCTGGGACATGGACTGTTTAGTACTACTGTACTTTAGACAGAATTTGACACAAGGTCAAGTCTTGCTCTGTATTCCTTCTTGCTTGCAATCTGCCCAATTGTTGTGAGGAGTGGGCACGGCTGTTGGATTGTTTCTGAAAGTTATAATAGTTGTGGAACACAGCCCTATGGGGATTTTGTTTGCATTTAGTGTTTCTATCCAAAAAGAATTGTGTATATCTTTGGGGTCTAATAAATGTGTAAATATGTTCTGCAAAGCTCATTTTTTAAATATTTGAAATCCTGCATTGTTACCTCCATGTTGGCAGTTTTCTTCTTCTCTGCCCTTTGTTGACACATTGCTTAGTTCACTACACTAAACGTCAATCAGCGGCCTGGTGGGAAGATGATGTGCATGTGGATCATAGTGTGTGCACAAGACGAACACAACAGGGACACAATCATAAAAACATTGCTCTATAGTGCATTCAGTTTTAAAGGTGCCCTGCCAGACAAAACTGTTTTTACTTGCATTTTTTTTTTTATCTGTCAGGTCCAAATGTGTGTGTGTGTTACGTGGTGAATGTGACTGCACTGCTACCTCCTCTGTCAGCTCTGGCCACTGGAAAGAAATAAGAGGAGAAATCAGACCAATCACAACAGCTGGTCAGTCTGCAAGGATGCTGATAGCCAGGCTCTCATTGGCTAGCTGTTAGCCAATCAGAGTCAAGCAGCTTAGGGTTAGGTTAGGGTTAGGGTTAGCAGGGTTAGGGGTTAGGGTTAGGGTTAGGGTTAGGGTTAGGGTTGTTAGGGTTATAAGCAGCTTATTATTGAGACCTAGCCCAAATGGAGCTGAGTCTTTCTGCAGGCTTTCTGCAGAAGTCCATGGTAGAACTTTTATGGTAGACATTACCACAGAGTCATGAAATATGTGTGGCAGGGCACCTTTAAGTCTACTAAAGTCAACTGGAAGTTGCTGATTATTCTGCAACAAATTGGTGTGTCCACAGATACTATGCATGTACCATGCAGTATGTGTTGTCTAGAAACTATTTATGCATCATGTATACAAATGAATGTACTGTGCGGACATTAAAAGTATGACCAAAAACAATACTGACAATTCTGTGAAAAAGATTTTAAGCTTTATTTTCTATGTTCTGGCACTCTCAGCACTGTCAAAAATGTAATTTATTTTCCCGCTGTGAGTTCCTCCTCGAGTACTGCTGGGAGTTGCATTGTTTCCATCCTCACACTAACACCCTCAGAACTTTACTGTGCACTGTGTTGGCATGAAGGCTTCCTTCCTGTAAACGAAACAAGTCTCTCTGGTCTTTGTTGCGGTGTGGTTGCTGTAGGCTGATTTACTGAGCTACTGCCTCGTCACAACAACTCTTCAACAAGGAACCCCTTTGATGCCGATTAGGGAGATTTTTTGCAACAACATCACATCAGATCTGTAAAAGGAGGCAATAGACAGTGCACTATGTGTGCACTGTATGTGTGTGTTTGTGCAGTGTGTGTGTGTGTGTGGGAAGCCTGCCACATGTAGTGAAACCCCAGGGCAGCACCAGACCGTATCTAATGGGAATTAAACAGCGTATTAAAACATGGCCCAGTCATCTTTCTGCCCAGCCTCGTTACAACAGTTGGAAACTCCCCGTGCTTGGCTGCTGGACAAGCTCAAGCTGTACATCTGATCCAGTGACGGAGCCGGATCAACCTGGAGCAGGGCTGTCTAAATTAAGTCAAACAAGGATGAGCAGAGATAGAAAAGTCTAAGAAAGAAAATTCAAAATGTCTGTATGACCATCTTCTAAGACAGGCGGTAAACTCAGGCTGGTAAACAGTATGCCGTGATGTGTTTTAATGTAGTGCAGCTAAAGTGGATAATTCAATGAAATTCACTAAAACCGTATTGGTGTAACATATTACACCCTCACCCGATCTTTTTGACTAAACGTATACCTACTTCAGGCCTGCTTAATCAGGGTGAAATTAGCCAGGGGGTGGGGGGGGTCTACATATCCCTTTCTCTGCTGAATCATTTGTATCCCCAAAATGTAACGTTCCATGAGTGAAAGTAGTTTTTTCGCCGTCACGTGAACTAGGCTCTTTGGTTTGAAAGCGCTGTATTTCATGTTAACACCACGTTATTTTCCATTGGAAATTGATGTTCGTGAATAAGTGTTTTGACATGGTTCTTCATCCCTGGGATTGGAAGGTTGGATTTAATTCTGCATGTTAAAGTTTTGTTGCATGATCAAAAATCAAAGTGCTTCCCTTACCATTCACAAGGAATTTAAAGCACAGAAGGAAATCGGAAAATCAGCAGGCTTTTAATCTGCCTGGCAACAAACACTGAGCACATCAAACATGCACCCGGGCAGTTAGCACCTCCACTGGCATGGGCCCGTGTGATGTCATCAAAGACAGAAATCCCAGGTGCTGATGGGATAGGAAATGGTCTCTCTGGCTCT
>NC_048407.1:1483275-1495089 GCF_013103735.1 Etheostoma cragini
TGTAATTTTCTTTTAGTAAATATTCTTTAGATGTCAAAGTCTCAAGAAATGTGGTTCTTCTGTCATCATGATTATGTTAAACTGAAGACATTTAATGCGCCTATTGTACTTGGGTCAAATTTGACCTTCTATATCAGAACCATGACAAAAGAACGTTGAAAAAAGTGACAAATGTTGAAAAAAAAACACAAAAACAAGAATAAATCAAAAAATTCAAATTTTGAAGTAATGTATTTCAATGGTAAGCCTGTCTTGTGATAACAGCACAATTACAGTAGCAAGTAGTATTAAAAAACCAAAAAGTCGAAAACTTTCTGCGTTATTCTCTTCCTAACCACAACCGTCCTGTTGTTGGTGTTTCATTTCCCCGTTGTTGCGTCCCCCAGAGACCACAGACCGTGTCCCGGTGCAAGTTGTCGTCACCGCCCCTTGTGTGGCGTTTCATTTCCCCGTTGTTGCGTCCCCCAGAGCCGCCCAGTGTGACAGCAGTTCGTAACATCATCACACTCAAAAATCGTGATCTCTACACAAATGAAGAAATCAAATTAACATGAGATAAGTTTGACTCTTTATTAATCCCCAGTGGGAAAATCTCAATTTCACACTCTGTTTTGTCAGTAATCACTACACACCGGTCTGAAATACCCCCCCCCCACACACGCACACACACACACACACACACAGGTCCTGTACACTAATAGAGACATGTCAGAGTGAGTTTAAATGCAACCTGTTCCAAACTAATGGAGTCAGTTAAGGCTTTGCTCCTTGGCTTTTGAGCACATTCAGATATTACTAATAAACTAGTTAGCATGTTGTGTTAAGCATTCAAGCAGATACATGCACTGTTAAATCCTTTTATCACACTTTTGCTGTGTTTTTGGTTTTGGAAAGGCTAGAAAAAAAAGATGTGCATTGCTGTAGATGTCAGTTCAGGGCAGATGTTTGGCAAACGGTCAGGTAGCATGACACAGTTTATTATAAAATACATATTCTAGAAGAATTTTGTGTTCATTTTGACAAGAGACAGACAAATCCAAGATCCTTTCCATACGCCTGCAAGCTAATGGTCAGACATTTCACTGTAAGCCGTACCTTAACTGTACTGTTCTCCTAAACTATGTGGATAACTGATATCACAGATGCTGTTTCTGAATTCTAGATGGACCATCTGTGAGCTAAACTATAGCATTAAACATCTTTAATGCTGGTGGGGGGGTGGGGGGGTAGTAAAGAGAGATGCCAGAAGGACTGCAGAAGAGCTAAGAAAAATAAAAACATGAGGACTATCAGTGACCATGTTTACATGCACATAATATTCAGGTTTTTGCCCTTTTTCCTCAAAAAACGATATTCTCACCAAGCTGTTTCCACGGCTAATGAAAGTGAAAGTTCCGCTAATATTCCCGTTTACATGTAGCTGTGCAAAATAAGATTTTTTTTCTCCAAAGTTTTCCAGCGATGTTCTCCATGTCTCCCTTGCGTGTATTAAGGTGCTAAGTACACATGTATGGTATACACAGACTTTGAGGATGAAGGAGAGGTTCTTTGATTGATGACCCCTCCCAAATTGGCATGTCAATCTCTGCGTCAAGGTTATTGGGGTTTGAGACTGTGGACCCCAGGTAGGGGAATTTGTCCACCACAGATTGCTGTCCGCGGATACAGCAGGGTTGACGGTTGCAGGTTGGACAAGGACGACTGTCTAACTAATCTGCAAGCCAAACTCTAGACACGCAGGGGCAAAGGAGGAGCAGAGCAGTTGTAGATTGGCCTCTGATTGGGCGACAAAGGCAGCATCATCAGCATAAAGCAGCTCACGTACCAGAACATGGCGTACTTTGGTCTTTGCAAAGTACAATGTTAAGATACCTTGGATAGACCAACGGGAGTAAGAGGTGGCAGCTTTACCAGTACAGTGGTACTTAAAGCAAAATGCTAACATTAGCTAAACAAGGTTTAAAATAATTCCACTTAGAGTAACTCAAGATTGAACATTCAACATTTCTCATGGTAGATCAGATGAAGCTTCCTCATTTACACTTACACAACACGGGATCATGTACGTGTTCACTGTCACAATAAAGAGCTTTGAGAGCCATCTTGAAAGTATGTGTAACTGTTATCTGGGTAGATTCTGGCAGTCCACACGTTCCATACCGTTAACTTGTCAAACGCGTTCTTCACTCTGGTTCCTCTCACGTTGTGTTCCCAGGACAGAAGGCTTGGGGGACTGACCTCGTCTTAGTGTGGTCTTTAAATCTTCCAATCTATTTCCATCCCTGGCCAGAAAACCAAAGTGCTTACACTTTCAGCTGCAACCAGATATGTTGTTTTGCTTTTGGGAAACAAACAACAGACAGGCCTGACAGGTCCTGGTAACTCAACAGCCCATCTGGGGATAGATATTACGAGAAAAGGGAGAGACTGCTAAGGGCTTCAGACAGTGGGTTTAGCATGCCGTAAATAAGCACGTCGTCTGTCAACACAGAGGCCCGGTGCAACGAGCTGTGGTGTGCCGGGGTGTAACACTGTTCAGATTCTAAAACATCTGTAGCCACCACTAACAATACCAACATTTTCTGAGGGATAGGAAGAGCATCATCCGTGCTGAGAGAAACACATCCGCAGAGGAGAAGAAATGACCAAAACAAAGGACAGGAACATCATCAGCCACATCAGAAAAAGCCTCTAAGCCTACAAGTCTTTCCACTATCCAATCTTAATTTTGTGTGTTTCGGTGTTGCCTTGCACATGGAAACAAATAGTTGGGCCAGATCAGAGTGATCAGGTAGTCAGGAGCGTCAAACATGAGCTTATGCAAAAACCTTTGCTGAGAACTCATGGAAACAGTGTGGTTGTGTTTCCTCACTAACTCTACATCACACTGTGCAGATGACATTGCAGTTACCCTCCAAAGTAAAGTGCAGGAAATGTCCCAGCAACCTCAAATCCCTGACACTCACCCTCGCCTCAAGTACAGCAAAATTGCATCGTACAGTAGGTGCTGTAATAAGATAATGAGGTATAACATCATAAGGGTGCCTATCCCTATGAAGGTTGATTCCGTATTGGGACACCTTCTGTCAAAAGAGGGTGAAACTATTGAGAGTATAACATCAAGAAACGCATATGTTGTAAAGGATAAGATCTATTGATGGGCTCTGAAGGGCTCACTCACCACAGTTTAGCAGCACACAGATAATGCTGCATTTCCACTGTCCCAGCATGCTTTACTCCTTGTGTACATGTTTTTAACAGTTTTTTTTACAGCTTTGTAGATGTAGCCCTTTAAACCCAAACATGCTTCATGTCTTTTGTTAAGATTATTTTTGTGCATTGTTAGGCCTTTATTGACAGGACACCAGAGGGGAGAGGGATGCAGGTCGGTTTTGGACCCGCGGCCAGTTAGGACTGAGCCTTTGTCCATGGGGGGCACACTCAACCGAGTGGGCTTCTCAGGTGGCCCAGCTTCATGTTTATTGACTAAGAGATGAATAAGACACTTACTTTGAAGTTGTTGGACGTTGCCTTTGACAGAGTGAGGTAGAGTAACATCAAACAGTTGTTTTACCAGTCAGTTATAAGTAATGAATAATTTATGTATTTTTCAAACAACATGTTCGAGCTCTGCTGCCCAATAGTGGTCCTCTGATTATTTCTATTGCATGCTTTGGCATGCTGTGAGGAATGCAAAGCTCTTTTGAGACGCTTACAGCAACTGTTTGCCTGTTGCTCCAATGAGATGCATAGCAGGTCCATTCAGGAGTGGAGTGGGTCCCAGTTTGAGCGAGGGGGGGTTAATCAATGCAGAGTGGCCGATCTCCATCGGGAAAAGATTTCTGAGGCAGTAATGAAACCTCTAATCTGACAAAGCTACAGACCACCGGCGCAACCTTTGATTAGAAAAAGCATTTTGATACCCTGACTTGCAGTTGTTTGCCTCACCCAACTGCTCAGAATATGTTCTTTTTGCTCCACTGTTTTAAACACATTTTCCCCCCATTTCCTCTCGCATGTTGCTCTCTGTCTTGTGCCCATATAGCCCAAAACAAGACTCAACGTTGTTCTTGCACAGTACTAAACGACACTAAAAGAAATGTGCTTTAGTGGTTGGTGCATACATAAACATATTAAACATGAAATAAATACAGAAACAAATATACAAAATAGCAATTAGAAGTTGAATGGTTTAGTGGAGGATGTGCAAAAATGCTTCGGGATGTGTGAAAGGTTAAGGATTTATTACATGTGCAATGGAGAGGAATGTAGTCCAGGATGTTGATAATGGAAATGGTACAGTGCAGATCTTTCCCGATTCCTCTCCGCCTGCCTGCGTGATTGTCTTACATGATCAATCTCTTTCGTGGCAGATCTGTTGATCCAATGTGATGGGCTGTGATGGGCATACATGTGGATTGGATAGATCATGCAGATGTTCTCCGGGTCTTTCATCATCACCGTCTCACCTTCAGTATGTTCAACCGGGCTTTCTTTAGAAAAAGATCCTCATCAGGATCAATAACTGCACAGGGCCTAACCTGCGAAACTATTACATTTAAGCAAGATACTATAACAGTGTCATGGTTCCTGTTAGGGGTGGGGGGGGAAATTCAATACAGCGTAGTATGGCGATATTTTCAGTGGCAATACTGTATCGATACACAGGTGCCAAGTATGGATCTTTTATCATATGTGTGTTGGTCAGTTTGTCTGCTTGATAATCTCATTTTGCTGCAATAAAATTGAAGTGAGATGATCAAACAGAGAAATGTTTCTTTTTAGTTGAATCAGACGTTGACAAAGTTTCCTTTTGGGGACTACATTTGAAATTGGGAAAAATTAGAAGTTGGAAAAAATGTAATAGCTTGCATTGTACTGTATCGCAAAATATTGCAACATGTTTAAAATCGCTGTAATGTCATGATGACGTCGTATTGGTAGACATTTAATAAGCACTATGAGAATAATTCAAGTCAGTGGGGAGATGTTTCATTTGGCCTGTTGTTTGTGTCCTGCTTGTTATGCTCGGCAGAGTGTGGACATCTGGGTGGTTTTGGGGTGACAGGTTGCTGGTGCTGTCCAGCAACCTGTCCAGGTGTTCGCCTGCCACCGGATGGGAAGGGGTTAATGTGGGACTACCTGTTCACAGTTAGAATTACACACATGCTTTAAGAAGCTACCAGTGAAGTGTGTGCAACGTGTCACTTCAACATGACAGATATGACCCTTAAACAGTTAAACAGTGAGACTCTTTTTGAGACTCTTTGGTTTATGCAGATTAAACATGAATGTTGATACTAATGCAGACATAACTTGTATTTGTATAGTCAGAATATTGTCAGCCTGGTTGCCAGAGCAATGCCCTGGAATATTTCCTTACAGCTTTGTAGAAAGCAAGACAGCATAATATCATAAAAAAACAAGTGTCCCAAGAATATTTGCAGACACTTGCAGTCTTTATAGCAGTGGCAAAGGATTTATCTAGTTAATTTACCCATAAGATGAATACACACTGGTGTCTTTCTCCACTTTATATATACAGCTATCCCTAAATATATATCCCAAATTTGCCTCAAGAATCCTTATAAGTTTAGATGCTCCGGGACTTTTGGGCCAAAACACAACACTTCCTCGTTATAGCACCACCATCTAGTCAATCTGTTTATTGTTGTAAAAAAAGTGGGGATAGGAAAGATACACACATTTTACTGATATCAAACTTAAAGCCTTTTAGACAGTGGTAGAGGAAGCATGACAACCTTTTAAGTAAAAATAGGCTACTAACAACAATGTTAAGAATATACGTTACTACAAACAGAAGTGACAGATGTGTGACATAGTGGCACCGTGTGGACGCTGTTTTTTTTAAGCGGTAACAAGACAAAAAGCAGGAAACCTCTGAACCTTTATCAGTGTTTTGTAAGCTTAACACATGCAGTCAGCAGTAACAGCTGTCAGAGAACAGCAGAGAGGGACACAATATTTCCCTTCAGAACTGTGGCACTGTAGAAGTTTCATGCATCACAGAGTTTGTATGTTCTCCCCATTTTTGCATGAGTCCCCCCCCCACCCCACACACACCATCAAAACACATGTACTAGTCAGTGCCCTTGACTGACTAAGATCTGGAGCGGCTGCTTGAGGGATGGGTTAAATGCAGGGAATGAATTCTGCTAAATGTATGTCTATGTGACAATAGAAGTACTTTTATATTAGACATACACAAGTTAAGTGAAAGTACCCCAGAATTGTACAGTAGGCTACTTCAACTGAGGTACTTTACACCACTGCTACTTTTCACCATGAACAGAAGCAGATGAAACAACAACACTGAAACAATTGTGTGTTGTCCAGGTGTTTTTTTCTCACACTATTTTTTCCTTTTTTAAAGGTCCCATGGCATTAAAAAATGTCACTTTATGGGTTTTTTTAACATTAATGTGAGTTCCTCCAGCCTGCCTATTTACGATAGGTGTAAACCGAGCCCTGGGTATCCTGCTCTGCCTTTGAGAAAATGAAAGCTCAGATGGACTGATCTGGAATCTCGCTCCTTATGAGGTCATAAGGAGCTACCTCCCTTTACTCTGCTTCGCCCTCCCAGATAATTTGTCCCCCCCATAAGACAGAGAGAGAGAGAGACATCATGGCTTTCAAATGATCAAAGTGGCAGTTGGTCAAGGCCACACCCCCACCCTCGACCTCCACAAGAAGACTCGGGTCTCTTTTAGCACTTCAGCCCTGATGGGGCCTCATGGCTAAACTAAATTACAATATTTTGGCATAAGGAACACAGAACACAACACACCAGAAGTGTGTTGTGTTCAAAATGCATAGGTGAAGAGAACCGAAACGCGGACTTGAAGCGCACGTCCCAAGGGGGTCTGAGTACGTTCGTTCCACAGTCCCTTGTTCGGAGTGGTCACTTATGCGCAAACAAATGCTGACTAATAGGTCTGAGATCTTCCAGAGGCGTGAAACAGACCAAGTCTGAAAATGCCCTATTGAACGTAACTTCCTGCTCACAAGCTTTCAATTTAGAGATTAACAAGCTGCACTTGAAGGCAGCAAAACTCCTTCTGCTGCCAAAAGGAGAATCTCTTTTTCTTCTCTTTTATCTTGGCGTGGTGAAGGATGCTGCGCGCTGATTGGCTGCTGGCCGCTGACTTGTGGTCCATGTTGCACAGACGGCTCTCACAGAGCCGGGCTGAGTGCTCAGTCAGCGCTCCTCCCGTGCTGGTGATCCCCAACACACCGCTGCCCACCGCTCCTCCTCACACACACGCACAGGCACACACACGCACACACTCACACAAACACACACAAGCACACACACTCACTCACACACACACACGCACATGAGTTGCGTCTGTGCGCACCACCGGCTGCTGCAACCTGCCGACTTCACCTGAACCAGCAGAGCGGGGAACAGAACCACTAAACAATGTGCTCTTATTGCATTATGCGATACCGCAGGTTATTACTACTTTTGCGCTCTTTCAGGAGGTAACGGGGGAGGTGTACGCGCGCATGCCATCACCATGGATTGCCTTTTTCTTCTGATATGGACTTTACCCATCCCGCTGGTCGGATGCACCTCAGTCAGGCTCCTGTCCACCCTCTTATCCTGGAATATCATCAAGGCATGTGGCACTTTATTAAAAACCTTGAATGCAGCACATGCACGAGTCTAGTGTTGGACCAAAACAAACACGCATGTATCTCTTTTTAGCATGATTTATGTCAACAAACATGGATGGCCATGTGGTGAAAAGTAACACAAGTGTTTGTCATCGCAAATTAAACTCGTGTTTTAACAGAGAGGTACTACATTCATCATCTCTTGGCTTCCTCTTGTTCCTGTGCTTGCAACCTGTTGCTACCTGTCCTTTTTTATTTTATTTTTTTTGCAGACGCTGCACATTTACTGCTCCCACACCGTAACGGCCGGCTATTCTTCCAGCGACAGCCACGGATTAAATCACGGTGAGTGCTTGTCTTTTGACATCTAAGGATGTTTCTTCCAGCTGGCACCGTTCCATGTGTGTAGAGAAAAAGTGAATAGACTGTGATAAACTGATTTTGTTATTGTTATTGGACCCGCGGTTTTTAAAGAGGGTCTTGAATAAGGCAATTTTAAGAATATTACATTTTAATTGTAATTGTGGTGCTTATTTGGCCAAACTGTTAGGAAACCCCTGCTTAGGTCTTTACAACTGCTGACACTGCTGCACTGGCTGTGGAGGCACAACCAATGAGTGCAGGGATTCCCTCTGGGCTGCTTTGACCCACAGAAACCCAGGAACGAGTTTAGGATTTTCTGAGGGAAGAAGTGGGGTGCAGTGGTGGAGTCTATGTGATACGCAGGTATACATGTAGCCACCTAAAAATGCCCATTGACATGCAAAAACATACTTTCCATTATATTTTTGATAGATTTTGAATTGTCATCTGTGTTCTTTTTCTTTGCATAAGCTAAATAAATGTATTTGCACCTTAAATTGATAAAAATGTGTTTCCAAATGCGGAAAATGATGTTGTTGACACCCAAAACTTCCCTGGGGAGGACCCCCAGACTCCACTATGATGTGCAGATTCTGGTCCATACATACAGTATGGGCCTATACATACATGTATACAGTATACATAACAATACATTAGACTACACCACTGAGAAGGTGGACTTCTATTTTGCTTTCTGGTTGTTTAGAAAGCATCCCAATTGTCCCAGCAGTCCCACCCTTTGAGGGTTTAGGTGAAGAAAGTCCAACCCTTTGTCAAATTGACAAGGAGGAAAGAAACTTTATGGAGTTGTTATAGTTTCTGCTATTACTTTGGAGTATCTCACTGCTCTACTGTGTTGGAATGGTTCCTAGATGGACCATTTTAGCGTTGTGTTTGACTTGAACACCATGACAACTGCATTAAATCAGAACATCCTATGGTCACAACCTCTGGTATTGACCCATATCTGACATGCTTGAAACTATGACGTTGATGCTACTTGGCTTCTCTTCTCTTTCCATCTGTAATCCATATGAAGTGCTCCGAGCGGAGATCCTTTCACTCCAGCTCAAGCTCGTCATTTTAGTGACATTTTTTGTTTCCCGTTAACCGTACTGTTGAGATGTTGCTGATGCATGTTGTGTTTCCAGGTGCATTTTCTTGGTATAAGTGGCTAAAAGTGACACCATGTGAAACTAATTTGATTGCATCTATGATGTAGTTTGTTATCAGATTTTTTCAGCAATCTAAAAATGTCGTAAAAACAGTAATTGACATGCAGCCAACACAAAGACACAACCAACATTAGCTTAGCATCAACAAACGACTGTACAAGGTGTTGGGTTTTGAACAGAGGCTTATACTTTTTGTCATTGTCACTCTCTCTACTAAACGTATAAATAATGGCTAAATACAAATGTTCACACTTGTCTTTGGCCAAATATACTCTGAAAATTATTGAAAATAACTAACTGAACTGAAGGAGATGAAGCAGGATGTGAGAAAGTGTATATGTCAATGACAGAAATCAGACATAAAACAACTCCTGGAGCACAAATATCAAAGTATTTGATGTTGGCACTCTCATGTGACTTCCCTTCCACCCCTCTTCTCCTCAGACTACGTGTTTGTAACCCCGGTGGAGGTGGATTCTGAGGGAAGATACTTGACCCATGATGTGGCCAGGCCAAGGCATCGCAGCAGGAGGTCCCTCTCATCTTCTCTGCACTACCGGCTCTCGGCCTTCGGGCAGGACATGCACCTGGACCTGCGTCCGTCCTCTGTAGTTGGCCCCGGGTTCACCGTGCAGACGCTCGGCTCGGATGGCATCGCCACGGTGATGCCTGATGTAGGGTTTCACAACTGCCTGTATCAGGGAGTTATCCGTAACCTGTCGTCGTCCTCAGCAGCCATATCGACGTGCTCTGGACTGGTAAGCGTCTGCCAGTAAACCTCTTGGTTCTTCTTTGCTGTTTGACTTTAAATTGATGACATGGCATCACATGGTTTCTACGTGGTTTGAGAAAATGTACCGTCCCTTGGTTAGATGAAACTTTCCCAAACCAGTTTAAATTATCTCAAAAATGCTATTGCATATTGCTATATATAATTCCGGATTCACAGATCCACATTGGCTTTGGAAGTGACATGATAAACAGTCTAGCTGGCCCACAAGCCCAGCTGTTTACACCAGCCCTAATTGTATGATCTTCTAGGCTATATGTGGAGGACTGGTTATGCAACCTTGTAAAAAAGTGTCTTCATCACATTTTCCATGTCATTGCCTTTGTTTATGTATCTATGCTAGGTTTTGGTTAATGCCATTTCCAGTTTTCCTCAGTCAGCACACCCACTGTTGTACTGCGTAAATGAATATGAGAATAGTTTAACATTTTGGGGAATAAAAAAGTGTTTAGAATGTTCCTTGTTGTTAAATAGGCTCCTCTTTCCATTATATTTTTGAACTATTTTCAATTGTCATCTGTGTTCTTTTTCCCCCCGCATAGGCAAAATAAATGTTTTTCTACTGTGAATTGGTACATAAAGGTGTATCAAAATGCAGTAAAGGAAGTTGTTGAAGCTCAAAACGTCCCTGGGGGGGGACACCCCCTTGTGAACATTGAGTGATGCTGTGTTGGGGCTTCACTGATGGACTTGACTTGCTTTGTGTAAACTATTCACAATCAAGGAGCATACACTGTTCCACCACAGGACAAGATCCTCTGCTTTCATTCGTGGTTAATGAGGTGACTGGACCCTCTGGCCCACCAGCACACACACATTCCTTAACACATCCCAGCCTGAACCAGATGGACACATTACACCTCCATAAAAGCCATACCTCCATTTGCCATCTAGGCTCCATACCTCCTCTTACCTCCTCCTTCTGCGCCTTCCCTGCTCTTTTGTCCTCTGTTTGCCCTGCCTCTACTCCTCTTGTTTGCAGCAATTAAAACCAGGGTGAAGTTTGAGCCGCCTGGCTGGGACTGCTAATCTACGTATTGTCCCTTTCATTAGGCTAGCTCCAACTCACAATAAAACACCACTGACCCGTCCTCTTAAAAGCGCTGCGAGAACACAATGTGATCGGGTCATGATTGGGCTTTGATCTATTTTTTACTCCTCTCAAGCTTTTGGCTAGTTTTAGTTTTTCCATCTCCGTCTCCCAAGTTCGACCACAGGGCCATTGTTGATTGGATCTTCACTCGGCCTGTTAAATAGACTCATGTTGTTATATCTCTGGCAGATGAGCATTAAACATGGTTAGAAAAATGAATGAGCTCCCTCGTTTTTGAATGCCATTGTCTCTTTTCAACAGAGACGAGGAAAGAGGAGAGAAGGGAAAAAAATGTGTCTGAAATAGGGGTTTTGGACTTGACCCTGCTTGCTTATAGCAGCAGAGGTGTCAGCACCAGCTACTAGGCCAAACCTTTTTTTATATTTATCCTGGCCATGGCCAAGCAGATGGAAGTGGGATTCAGTTGTTTAAATGAAGACCAGGGCGAGATGGTATTAAGAGGGATTTTCTATTGTAAATCCCCATTAATTAAACATGGTGTTGTTGCTTTTTAATTACTCTCTTCGTGTCCCCACAAAGCACCATGCTCCTGCTTTCGAGTGAAATTAAGTCTTTTTTGCATGATAAATGAAAGGACGTTGTTTAAGATGTAATGCTCTCTGATTTAAAAGAGGAAT
This sequence comes from Etheostoma cragini, assembly GCF_013103735.1. Classification (NCBI taxonomy): domain Eukaryota; kingdom Metazoa; phylum Chordata; class Actinopteri; order Perciformes; family Percidae; genus Etheostoma; species Etheostoma cragini. Next base: position 1,494,976 of record NC_048407.1, read on the forward strand.
GGAGGGAGGAAGAGAGGGGGTCCTCTCTCTCTTTCTTCTTAGAGGGTTTCTCATCTGAGGTCTTATTGGTGGTTGACCCCAATCCTCTCTGCTCTTGTATATGGGGGGGGGGGG
>NC_048407.1:1495099-1507523 GCF_013103735.1 Etheostoma cragini
GAGGGGTGTCAACCTGGACTCTCACAGGTTCTTAGTATGTAGTGAGAGTGCAGAGTGGCTCGCAACTCATGTGAATGCAGAAATGAGAAGTGATTTACTGCTCCCCTTTGTCCTTCCAACCCCTTCCCAGGATAGAATTCTTCTCTCTGGGGTGACGAGGCCAGATCCCAGACCTGCGCTGCTGGGCCTGTGCTGGTGCCCATGAGAAAAGTAGTCACACTACATAACCTCGGAATGTAATTACAATTTGGACAAAGTTTGCAGTTTGTGAATGAATAAATGACAACCTACGGTAGACAAATAATCCAAACAGTGATACATACACCACAGGATTTACAGTCATCTAAGGCACCACAATTCTTAGAATTTTTCTCTTTTTTATTGATTAATGTGTCAATATGTTTCTCGAAAATCAAGATATAAAGCTAACATCTTAGAATTGCATTTTTAAACTAACAGACGTCCAATTGTTTATAGTTTTAGCCCTGGATATACTCCATTAGGATATATTGCATAATTGTTATACTCTGAGTGGCTTTAAATATTTTGAGGGAAATCTGCTCAGCACCAATGTTTCTGACTTATCTGAAATCCCTGTACCTGCAGATGTCAGCATTGGAATTTAAAAATTATATTCTAGCTATTGCCGAGTTCACACTACACGACTATTGCCCTGTTTTTCTTCTCGCTGGCTCCCTGACAAAAGCCCCAAATCAGAGGCAAATCAGTGGTTTTCTCTCGCCTCGCAAATCGGGGTTCGAATGCAATGTGTGAACTGTTCAAAGCCCTGAGAGGCTAGTCATTGCCTCGCAGACTCATTCCACATATCTAGGTGAAAACAGTCTCTGTTGTGAACATGTGTGCTAACGACAATGTCAACACACAACAAAGAAATTGAGCACGGTATTACATAATTTCCAATGTCAGTTCTTGCGCGTGTTTTTGTGACAAAACATAGTTAGAGCTTGTGGCGTGTGAGCCCCTTTCGCCGGTCAGTCATGTCGTGGGAAAACCATAATGACTTCACGACAACCAAATACGAGTCAGCAAGTTTTGTTGCGGGAACACAGCAGCAGTCTGACGACTTTGAAAGTTGTGTAATGTGAATGTAGCTCATGCAGCCACATCTTAGACTCATGGATGATCTTAAAATTTGCAAATGCCGTTAACAGTTGTGACTTTAAGAAATACACTCTAAAGTTGCCCTGTATGACTGCTTTAAATAACACCTTAGGTCATTACTTACATGGCGCTTAGCTCCATACGCAGCCACACAGTGCAGTAACGTGAGCTATTTCAATTAGCTGGATACATGGTTAAACGTAATTTGCTCTTACCAGTGTATTGCCTTGTGTACTTTGTCCACAGCTATCCCAAAACGTCCCAGTTAGATCAGTTCCTTTCATTCCCTGAAAGAACCACGAAGGTCTGCAATGTTTTATTTGAAAACGGCAGTTGCCTTTACAACCTTGTTGATGCAGAGCATATTAGTAAAGTAATATTAGTAAAACTATATGGCAAAGCGCCATCAGGAGAGTGTGACTCGCTCTGAAATATGTTTTTTTTGTAGAGTTCCCTGGACACACACCAGTAGGAGCCATTAAACATGTATATATAAAACCCTTTGAAATAAAATATTATGAATTATAATTCTGTTAATGATGGTGCTGCAGCTTCAGAATGGGATTAATTGGTCTAGTACTTTTTCTCCCACAGGGTTGCACCTAAATGTAATATTATACTTTAGATTAAGTATGATATTAATACACTATATTGGAATTTACGCATTGACTCAAGCGGCAATATTCTCCCAAGAAAATTCTCTCTCTTTTGCAGCAACCGCTGTGATAATTTTTAACTAATTAAATAAAAAAGAAATATGTTCAAACTCGCTTTATGTGCATATTTCCTGTGACCAGTTTGTTTGTGGTTGTTGCCATGGTGAAATGTAGGATCATGGCTCTATTTATGCTGCCTTTTTATCTGGTTGGTGCACGCTCAACTCTGAGTGAACATACTCGGAGTTGATTGAACCAACTCAAATCAGCTGTTCTGGATCTGAAAACTCAGAAATTCCCACCTCAGGGTGACTCACCTCAGAGTAACGGAGACTCAGAGTTTGTTAGACCTCCTTCCTGAAACCCCAGTAACACACAGAGAGCAGACTTGTCATGCTTTATCCTGGAAATGTACTTCCAATGAGTCGGACTATGATCGGTCTAATGCAGTGTGATTTGGCTCAGCACCTCCGTTACATTTCTATAGTAACATCTCTTAAATCTGTGTGCTTTTCTAGTAATCTAACTTTTAGTACACATTTAAAACTAATCACACTTCTATGTGGTGACATGCTTTACAATGGTTTGGTTTTGCATAGGCGCGTGAGACGTCTTGGCTGTGTGTTAGTAGTTGGCCTAATGACCCAGAATCCCCCTGCAGTTTACAGCCTAAATGTGTTTGCACCCACATGTGTAAGAAAAGAGAAAGTGTCTTTTCACTAGTTTGTCCCCTTCATCTTTTCAGGCAGCTAAGATCCAACCTGTCTGATGGCCGTCGTTGACACGGTGCAGTGTCTTGTGGCAACCATCGGTGGCTGTTAGTAAGAGGGGAGCTCAACCTACGAACTCTGTCTGTCTCTACCAGGCATGGGGCTCCCTGTGGTGCGAAGAATGCTCTTTGCTCTTTTCCCAGGCCTCATTATTGATGCTGCCTGTACTGTGGCCTAGGCAGGACATATGAAAGGTCAAGCTCCATTACTTATTGGGAAAATGTGACATCTTCTCCTGCAAAAGTGGCATTGTAGCCACTTAAGGTCTTTGATTGTGTTCTAAAACTGAATATTTATTACAGGAACAATTGATGATTTAAGTCATTTCCACTCAAAACGGCTATATTGGATTTGGAAATGCCATTCAAATATCTGAAAAAGTGTCTGGACATTATAGCTGGAAAATAAAACAACTTTGCCAAAAGGCATATATTTAAACACTTGTTCTATTTGAATATTTAACATGTGTAGATGTTATCCTATTAGACTCCTTGTGGAACAGAGACAATATGTGAATACTCATCCGCAGGGCTGGGAACCGAGGTAGCATATGGTGTGTGTGTGTTTGTCAGTGTGCTCCAAATCCTTTAGGCTTTCGAAGTATTAAAATGACACTTGAATGACCGATTTCTAGCTGGAACTTGGGCCATTTGTACCTGTCTGTTTTCTGTAAAGGCCGACAAATTGGAACGTCTCCCTGATACAATATGCTTCTCTAGCTTGGCCATAACTCAACGACTGGGCTGGGCCACAGAGGAGCTCAGAGCTTGGCGCTACAAGAGGAGAGTGGCCCGGAGTCGTTCCCTGGTGGTCTGGATGCTGACAGTGATGTAGTGCCCACTGTTAGATGCCAGCCAGAGGGGGGGGTCGGACTCTCAGCATGGGTGTGGGATGTTGTGTGTGTATAAGCTAGAAAAAACAGAGAAAAAACAGAAAGTGTGCATGTGTGTGTGTAAATGTGTGTGTGGTTGTACGTCCTTTCTATTCTGTGCAAGGTCTTTCTCACACAAGACTAATGGCTGGTGTTGAGGTCTTCAAGTGGATACTGCAACTTCTACAAACTGAGCCCATACATCAAATCTGACCTGCACTACATTCACTGGTGCTGTGGTAAAACTGATCAGACTTACAATAAGGTACTGCCTGGTTGACAAGGAGTGTCAATGTGTTTCTTGTCTTTTCATTTTGTCTATGTTTTGTCTTGTTGTTTAAATGTTAAAGATCTAGTCCTCAACTTGTGGATAGCTAACCTAACCAGATAGAACATCTCGAGAAGCCGTGATTGGAAACTGTTTGGGAAAGGGCACACCCTTTAAAAAAATACCTTGCTTGTTATTGGATAAACCATCTGTCTATCACGTCCGGCATTGTTGTTTTGGATGAACAGTCTCATCCTTCACACATGCCCGAGCCACACCCGTAGCTGACAGTAGATCCTCGCCAGACCCTGATTGGTTCGTACTGCTGCTGTCCGGACACAAACACATTACTTGAAACCTGACAAGATGGATTTTCAAGGGATATGTGATCATGCAAGAATTTGACCTCGCAAAATCCAGCGGCTGTGCAAGGTAAGCACATTGCAACCTTCCAGCCCCAACAATCCCGTTGTAGTAAAATCCACGTGGTCTGCATTTCAGTTCTTGGTAGGCAACACAATCTGGGCTAAATAGTGAGAGTGGTCCAATTCTGTCCTGTGCTTTTCTACATAATTTCTAGTATTGTTCAGCCTGGGTCTGATTATTGTGGCCATTCTGAAAACGATTAATATTTAATGTGTGCTAATTTTGCACTTTCTCTTCTCGGTTGTAGAGATTAGAGAAAGGTGGGGTAAGTACCACTAGTACCCGGAATAAATAATAATCAAATAAAGTTGATAAAGGTTGGTTCCTGCTGACACATAAGCTATGTATCCATTGTCTAGGACTTCTCTTAAAGGAGCCCAATAAATATGTAATAAAAACAACAGTTTGTATTTTTTAATGACTAATACAGGGAACAGTTACCATCTGGTATGGAGTTATTTCCTTTCACCCAGGTGTAGAACATGCACACTAGTTTGCTGTTGGCTGTAGTCCTGTGTGTGTTGAAGTACAACTTTTTGGCCCGACACAAGTGACGAGATGGCCATCATCGCTGCTAGTTCTCTTATGTTTGTTTGATGGATCTCAGCCTTTACAAGATATTTCTAGATAGCAGACTTCTCATCGCGGTACCCTCCACCTTTTCAGCTCCAGGTACTATTGCTAGAAAATGAAAAGGTTTTGATTGAACAAATTACCGCATTGCTTTTAGTTCATTTTTAAATTACACTTCCACATAATTTGCATCACAGCACCGCAGAATTTCCGAGTCAGTAAATGTGTTACAGTTGCACTGTAACCCAAGTTAAGGGCAATTAATGGCACTTTGAAGAAGGACATTTCTATCTGTATGGGCTGGTGTGGGAGTAGTCCTCCTGTTCCCTGTGGTGTACACGGGATACCGAGTGGAACCGTGCCCAGAGGTTCCAAATGACAAAAGACTCAACCAGCACCATCAGTTTCTGTCTTTGTGTGTGCCCACCTCTGCTTTGTTCCATAGACATGCTAAGATGGTGTCAGTAGGTTGTTCAAAGAAGATTAGTGAGCCCAAACAAGGACTAGAAGACCCCAGGCTATTGGCTCATTGAGATCTTATTCAGTTGTACATGACAAGGGTTATCCCAACACACTATCTCTAATGGAGTGGTTGCAAACAGCCTGGCTGCAGTTCCCCAATCCTATTTTATTTCTATAAATGCTACAGTCACTGGAAGTTAAAGGAGGAGATATTTAACCGATGCAATGACAGGGCATAACCTGTCACTATCCAAAATTACCATCTATTCTCTTTACAGTTCTTACACCATTTTGAAGACACATAATTCACTTGAGCAAACTGTAATTACTCAGATTGGGATTCTGTTGAATAAGTTTGATGCCTGAGGGGCCTGCTCCTGTATGATTTCTTCCCCCTCGCCACACACTGTTCACATGATTCTCTGCTGAGCTGGAGTGCAGATGTGCTTTAGAGCAGAGTAATCACCACTCTGGGGCTTCTCGCCGCTCGGCACCAGTCTTTAACAGCATGTAAGCACTTACTCATTTGCCTTATAATATCATGGTAGGGAACCTTAAAAGAGACTAGAGTTTATACAGAGACAGACTAAAGATGCTGTCTCCCCTGACATAAACCGTAATGTTGCCAAAGAAAGAGAGAGAGAGAGAACTTTTTGTTGGAGTGGCTTTACCCAACGAAAGGGAAAAAGTCCTGAGGTTTTTTTCATGTAGAAAGAGTACCGCTGCTGATTGGAGGTGAATCTGTGTGTGAGGTCAGAGAGGGAGAGAGAGAGAAATGTGTGAGTGTGCATGTGAACGTGGGAGGAAAGTAAAGTGGTGTTTAGCAGGGAGTGTTCATCCCTTTAATCTTGCCAGATCTTACAAGTGTTAATGTGTGAAGATAACTAGAGGTCTGCTGTATGAGCGTACAGCGGGCCTTTCTCCGCCGCTTGTGAACTCTGTGAAACTCTATACAGCTCATCCATCTTTTTCATCTCACATCATTAAATGTATAGGCCAGCACCTGAGAATTATACTTGACACAGGGGGGGGGGGGGGGGGGGGGGGCAGAACTGTTTTGCAAGCTGCTTAATATTCTAAAACATGCATGTACATATTCTTTTCCTTTTACTCCCTGTCTGGACCAAAAACCGCAACGTTCACGCATCACTGCAACTGCTGTCTGTACCAGTTTCATCTGGTCTGAGATTTTCAAAGCTAAGAGCAAAAAAAAAAAAAATTAAAAAGCTTAAACATTCAATAAACATCAGGAAGTGTTTATATTATGTTGACTCACACATGTTGAGTGAAGTATCGTAATTATTAAATTTATGTCATTTGGACTATTGCTTGGTTATTTTGTCATCTGCATCAAAAAAAAAGAATTATAAAAATTGCAAAAAACAGGGCTGCTTGACTTGTTCTGGGCTGCTCTGTGAGAACTAGCACCTCATGGCGTCGCTGCAACTCTACTCGCCTTTTTTGGTTTTTCATTACCAAAAACGTTCCTGGTACCTGCTAACAGGAACTTCTTTTAGTCCCCCCTCCGTCGAGGCTCCAAAAGGTGATGTGAAAACCTGCAGACTGCTGATTGGTTGGAGAGAATCGTTACTAATCACTTTGAGAATTGTCCCAATTCAACATTGCTAGCGACAGTGGGGACCCCATGGCGAGTAGCTGACTGCTAGGGCATCAGCCAATGGGGATCCGTTTAATACACTATTTTAATAAACAATTAAATAAACATGAAGAAAGGAGAAAACATGCTTTTAGAAATAAATCAATCAAACAAGGTCAGGGGGCACCCAGGTAGCTCACCTGGTAGAGCATTGGCCCCATATACTCAGGCTGAGTCCTTAATGCAAAACCACATAAACACAAAAGCCCAAAACTCAATCCAACAAGGAAAGAGAAGAAAATGTCATATAATAAAAAAATACAGATAACATGATAAAATTGTAGTAGTTGAAATGATGAAGTAATGATAAAACCCACAAATAACTAAACAACACTTTCGCTATTGTCCCCCCCCCCCATTTTTCATGACCTAAGCTCAAAGATCTAAGACTTTTTCTATGTACACAAAAGGCTTATTTCTCTCAATTATTGTTCACAAATTTGTCTAAATCTGTGTTTGCTAGCACTTCTTCCTTTGCCAAGATAATCCATCCACCTCACAGGTGTTGTGGATCAAGATGCTGAGTTTTTCTAGCTGGTTCTCAGACCCCCCCCCCCCCCCCAAAAAAAAAGAATTTTGCTAGCCTAAGGCCCACCTGTGCAACAGCCATGCTGTCTAATCAGCATCTTGATACGCCACACCTGTGAGGTGGATGGATAATCTCAGGAAAGGAGAAGTGGTCACTAACAAAATAATGTTAACTATATTTGAGAGAAATAAGACTTTTGTGTACCTAAAACAAGTGTTGCGTATATAATTTTGTGCAGTATGTGTAGTGAATTGTAGTTTTGAACCCTCGTGATAATGCATGTGTTGTTGAGAGACTAAAAGAAAAAGCTTCAGGTAGCGTTTACGTGGCTGAGACACCATCCTCCCTGTAGCTGGTGCACACCACTGCATGGATCAAAATGAGAGCGTATCCCTAACCCTAACCCAGACACGTTGTGAGTTAATGAAGTAACTTCAGCCCCAACTGTCTTTCATGGTGTAATTGCTGGAATGCAGTGGTTGCCACGCAGGTTAGGTGTTAGTCATTACTTACAACACCTGTGAATGAGGGCAAATCAGATGATAAGTCCTGCAAAGACAATTACATTAGATATTACAATTCAAAATAATCGCCTATTAAGGTTTAGGAGTTGTATTATCATGTCATCTTAATAAGTCAGTGTAATGTTGTAACGGGGGAGAAGAAATTATGAAATGATCTCCCAGTGTGGGGGATGATTACACTCATATTGTTTGACAGGAGGAGCTGTCAAAAAGGAATAAAATAAAAGCCTTTCATCTTTAAAAGAAGATTATTTGATAAGGTGTGTTTATTCAGGTCAGGTCTGTTGTAAATGACAGAGAGACAGATGAAAAGATGGGCTAACAAGAGGCGACAGCAGGGTGTGCTGATGGGAGACACCTTCTTTGACCTCCTTCAGTTCTTGTCTATTTTGGGAATGTGCAGACATTTTACAGAGGAGCTTCTTTTTTTTAATTCAAGAGTTGGATATGATATATTTTATTCATGACCCAGGGGGATATCTTTCTTCCAGCCTTGTGCTTGCAGGTTCAGCCATTCTATGCGTTGCTGCTGGAGCAGGTAGCTGTGAAGTATCTAGCTCAGAGTTGTTTTGACAGGTATTGATGGGCCGGGGTTCAAACCATTGACACTGCAGAACAAAAACTCCCAACCACTGGACCATGTGGACCTTACATGTAGTCAAAATAATGAAAGATGACAGTCAACTTCCTGCAAAACTTCCCATCGCACCATAAAATACTGATGGATGGAGAAGATGATTTATGAACTGGTGAAAGATGTGGTGGCAGCTGGACGGTCAGAGGGATGGAAGGATGGATGGAAAGGATGGAAGGCTAGAGCGATGGATTGATGGAAAGATAGAAGGATGTATGATCAGAGGGATGGATGGGGCTGATGATGGCAGCCTGCCATGTATCCAGGCACTGTTTTGACAACACGAGCCTTGCCACTGCTTCTCTGTTTATTTTGCCACCTGCTACTCTGGGGGGGGGAATGGGGTCAGACACACACACCCACACACACACCCACATACACATACAAACACACACACACAGACACAAAGGTCAGGGGTTATTGGGTCAGTGAGTGGATGTTTTTGGTATGTTTAGTAAGCGTATGCTCTTATGGATGTGTGTGTTTCTGATTGATTGCACAGCTATTTAGTGTGCTTTTGGTTGGTCGAGGAGGGAATTAGGTAGAATTCCATGGTCAGACGGAATGTTTAAGGTCCAGTAGCTCAGTCTCTCAGTCCCGAGGGCAGCTAAGGCCACTCAAACTAAACTGAGACCCAAACCAATGTGCTAGTATGCCAATATGCCAATATGGTACACGCCGGACATGTTACTGTAATTTGCTTTAGACTTATCAGCTGGCCTTTTACTTATCCTTTACTCACTTAGTCAGTAACTATTGTCCAACCTCCAATATTGTTGCAATATCAAGATATTTGTTAAAAGATATTGTAACATTTGATGTAAACAAAGGCGGAATCCATTCAAACGTTCCCATTTTCTACAGCAGTAAAGTCAACCTGGTTGTTGGTGTCACCAGTAAACCGTGTAGAAAAATGAATGTAGCCACATGTGTCCACTCAGGTAAACATTATTTGACTATTTTAATGTAGAAATGTGTGATAAGTGTCAGGGAATAAATAAAGTAGTGAATGTTTTATTTTTTATTTTCTATATAATCAGCCCACAAGTTGACCTTCCTCAGGTGTGAAAATATATACCATCAAAAAGCATATAAACCAATCCAATTCCAAAATGTGCATTGGTCAACTGTTTGAAATTGAGTGTAATTTAAAAAAATTAAAAATAACCCAATAAACTTTAATTTGTGAAAGAAAGCCCGGAGCACGGTGTTGTACTTGATATGAACATGTAAGCAACAAGTACTGCAATGTAGTCTGCTTTGAGTAAATTAATGTTACCCTAGTCTAGGTGCACAACTAGATGTTCTTTAAAGGAATTTAAAACGAGGCACAGCTCCCTATGAAAGGAGTGATGTTGCGCTATTCTGTCTTCCAGCTATAAAAGACGTCTCCCCAACAGCTGCATGCTCTCGCACTGTGCACATCTGCCTAATGTTAGGATAGGAGGTAACTGTAGATGGAGCTGATCGAGTTGGGTTTGGAAGTGAAGTGTGTGTAGTAATGAGTGTTGGCTTCATTCAGCTGCACTGTAGCTTCACTTGGGGGGGCGACGGTTGTAGAATGGATCCTTCTGTGCTATCAGACACCAGTGTGTAGAAGTGGCTTTTGTTCAGTATGTGAGCTGCATGACTATGGCGCGATGCTACATGATATGGATGTAGGATTTTTTATCATTATGGCAACTGTCTGTTTTCTTTGAAAGCAGTAACTACTGAAAAGTGTTCAATAATTCAAATTTGATGAAACAATGTAACTAAATTTTTTTTTTTTTATTTGCACATTTGCAAATAAACTTTTTTTATCTTGTTCTGAATGAAAAAGAAAAAAATAATTCACTTTCCAAGGTGTTTTACTGTTGGTTGGTTTAAGGGTTTCTTTGTTTTTTGTCTTCAGTAAATGCAACATCTTTCCAATAATCAATGAGTAATCATGTTAAATAATCATGATTTTAATATTGACCAATGTAACTGTGATTATTTCCCCCCCCCCATAATCAAGCAGCCCTTAAACACCTCATATACACCATGTACAACATAGAAGGACTTTTGTGTTATGTTTGTGAGTTTTCACTTATTGTCCATGTCTTCCAGTCAGGTTTGATCCGTGTGTCTCAGGAGGAGTATTTGATCGCCCCGCTACCCCAACACCTGGCTACACAACACAACTACAGCCCCCCCGATGGCCACCACCCGCATGTCGTCTACAAACGCTCAGCGGAACACATTGTCCACAGAAGATCTAGCACCGCTTCTTCCACAACTGACAACCCACACCTTTATCACCATCCTCATCATCATCAGCAGCAGCATCATCACCACGACTACCAGCATGGAAAGCTGCAGAGGCAACACTTCTGCGGACCCCGCAAGCAATGTATGTAAGGGAACCTTATATTCCTTGTGCATTACCATCTGATGTGTGTAAGTGTGTATGTATGTTGAGGAAGTAAAGTAACTGTATGTTGACTTGTCCGTTTATTCCATGCACCCTTTTTACAAAATGTACCAATAATACATTAGTCAAATTTTCAGTCACAGAAAAAACAACTGATGGACAATGTGGTGTGTATATACATACATATATGTATATACACCAAAGTATTCTATAACACAAATTCTTGTCCCAGCATTATTGCAATATTATCACCACTTCATGGGACAAAGGTGTAAATTAAGGGGCCATCCAAATGGAAATGATTTTGGGTGCCCACGCACGGTGTGCGCCGTTTTGGCCGATCGTCCAAACGTCTCCTGCACCACTTAAAAAACGCACTCTTTTGAAACCTCGTCCCAAGGGGAAATATTTCAAAAGTACTGTGGCCTTGCGTCATTGGTTGGACGGTGAAGCAGCACACTCATATGTCCTCACCACACCCTTTGACCTCCAGCCTTGGACCTCTTACCACGTGACGTCGTCCCCCAACAACACACCAACGATTCTGGTTCACGAGCACTAGCCATTTAACGCAGTCTTCTTCTTTGTGTTTTGGATTCTTCTTCTACTTTCTGTTTGTATAGAGCACACAAGATTTATGCGCATGCTCTGCCTCTTCTTCTCCATAATTTTGGGAGTTACTGTAGTAGAAACAGCGCCACCTAAAGGCGTGGAATATGAAGTAATGTGTTGAGTCATTTTTGAAATGGATCCGTTTGGATGCACATATTCTTAAACACATTCATTCACATTCATTATGAAGACTTGTGTCTTTGGTAAATGTTTTTGAGTGCCCTGTGTCTTTTGTAACAGGTATCATTGGATCAGCCTGAGGCGACTCAGCCCACAGGCTGGTGGTGAGAGGTAGGAAGCAGTGTGGGGAGTGAATTTCCTGTCCTTTCAACACCAGAGGCTATACTCCTCTCACCCGCCACGAGCCAGGAAATAGACAGTTCATTCATTTGACCCTCACTGCCGAGTTCTTTCTCTTTCTCTCACTCTGTCTTTATCTCCCTCCCCCATACTCCCTCCTCCCTTCCATCCTTCCTTTTTTTGCCCTCCTAGACGCTCCCAAGCCTCCTGCTGAGGACAGTTTCATCATGCCTGATGAGTTTGCAATACCCGAGGCGGAAGGACCAGGAAGGGCAAAGAGATCGCCCATCAACTCCAACAGGGTGGGGGGTCTAAATGTGGAGACCCTGGTGGTGGCAGACAGGAAGATGCTGGAGAAACACGGCAGGGACAACGTCACCACATACGTCCTCACCGTCATGAATATGGTGAGGGTGGGAGAAGAGAGGAGAAGGGAAGGGCTTGCACATAACATGTATTTTTACATGTAGTTCATAAATGTAATTGGTTTTTCATGTTCTTTGAAACACAGAAACTTAAATCAACTAAACATTTGAGATAGTGATGGCTCGAAGACGCAAGGGAAATCTGCTCAGTTTATGTAATACGGGAGATTGAGAAGGGTCAAGTGGCTGGGGGGGGGGGG
>NC_048407.1:1507533-1528896 GCF_013103735.1 Etheostoma cragini
GCCAAGTTGACCCTGGCGTGCTAATCTACAAACATGTTGTTTTCCAATTCTGTTTTTCCAACTAGACATTCTGAGGTTGTCTTCAGGTTTGAAATGAAATATAGAAATTGCAAAGAAATTCACATTGAAGTGTTCCTCAAAGTGAGCACATGCTTATTTATGAAATGTTTATAACGAGAGCATAGGACAATTAGAAAACCATTAATATTAGATTTGAAATGTGGGATATTTTGTCTTACAACAGTTTTCTCCTCTTTTGCAGGTTTCCAGTCTATTCAAAGATGGCACCATTGGGACGGACATCAACATAGTAGTGGTTAGCTTGTTACTCCTTGAACAGGACCCGGTGAGTTGGAGTAGATTATATAATACTGACTTCATCACACAGTGGGGAAATTCCCATGTAACAGCAGCAGTATTTCCACAGTAAGAAGCAAACCGAAAAACAATAGATTATGTGGTACATGTGGAAACAGGTTGAACCCAAATGCAGACAATACGCAGAATGATAGTTTAAAAGTTTTATTTCCAGTGTCCAATGTCGGGATGCAGTGGCAAAAAAACAAGTCCAAAACAAATCTGACAATACTCCAGGGTGCACAGCGAGTATGGTACCGTGTCCAATAATCCAGGGATCCAGGGCGGAGAGCAGGAGTGATGAATGCCAGGAGGAGTCTGGTTAACAGAACTGTGGCAGACAAAAACTAATAAGTACAAGCACAACAAGTGTCACAAAAACTAATCCAATGGCAGCGTCAGCGGCAAGACTAACGTTGTCATCTAAGCTATGATCTGACAAGGAGTGGTAGGTTGACCGGGTATTTGAAGCAGAGGTGATTGGGTCTGATGAGCTGCAGCTGGCACCCTGACTCCTGCACACCAGGCTTTACTCCTGCAATCAAGGACAGACAGAAGGGGGGACAGCAGAGACAGGGTGCAACCAGCAGCAGACCTAACATCATGTGTAAAAAGGAATGTAAAGTTGCATTATATAAAAAGTATTTTAAAGTAAAGTACGAAAAACATTGCAATGTAAGTAAGTAAGTGATGTGAAATTAAAATAGAATAGAATAATATATATTTAAATAATATATCAAGATTAAGTAACCATGATATAAATTATATTGGGGGGAGGGTGGGAGTTACAGACTACAATTCTTCAAAAAGTGCTTGTTTTGCACTTGGCACTGGTGATTAATTAATTCACACTTGCTCTGTATCTCTATGGCTCTCCTTTTGATTTACAGCTTGGCTTGACCATCAGTCACCATGCCGACCAGTCCCTCAACAGCTTCTGTCAGTGGCAGTCAGGTCTGGTGGGAAAAGGCGGGAAACGGCACGACCACGCTGTCCTCCTCACCGGATTGGACATCTGTTCCTGGAAAAATGAGCCCTGTGACACCCTGGGTAAGACAGCGAACCATAACCCTCTGTTGTTATTACACACTACACACAGGCCTGAAACACACACACATGCACAGGTCCTTTACACTAATGGAGAGATGTCGGAGTGAGTGGGCTAGCAGTGCTGGACCAGCGCCCGGAGGGAGGGATCGGTGCCTTACTCAGGAGCCCGTTGGCAGTGCCCGGGAGGTGAACTGGCATCTTTCCACCTACCTGTCCACCCTCCGTACTTTGGCCCAAACAGGGACTTGAATCAGCGACCCTCCAGTTCACTGAGTCCACTGAGCTACTGCCCCCCCCAGCTAATATAACAACACAGTTCTGTGAGATGTGGGAGCTTAGCACATAGAATAGAACATAGGATTCCCTGCATGACATAAATGGTGTAATTTTGGGCATGAAAAAAGGCGTAGAGGTGACATGTGAGTGAAGCCATTAATACAACGAGGAGTGAAGGAAGTTTAACAGATGGAAGCAGAAGAGTGTAAGCGAAGAATTACACTCACATTTTATTGGAGTATTTTATAAACCAACGTTGTGAACCCAAGCATGTGAGATTTTGTTGACATTTTGCCTTTCTTGGATAGTGACAGTGTAGAAGCAGACAGGAAACATGAGTAAGATGTATGATGTACAACGATGTTCCTCGGCCAGATATTCAAACATCAACTTGATTAACTGTCACTTAACAGAGAGCTCATTAAAGGTATCCTTCATTCTCAGTTGGTCAAATCCGTGGGAAAAACAACTGTGTGAGTCGTGCATATTAAAATATGGATATTGTGTCTGTGACGTCATCCATTGGTTTCTGAATGGCCATGATGAAGCTCAAAATGGGCGGCACATGGTGGCTCCAGCCTTCGCCATTTTGGCAGTGGCTAATTCATAAATGGGCAGAGAGGTGTAGCGTGGATGGAGCCGAGAAGGGCTGAATGATGCCAACATTCTATGCGTGCCTCCTGTGATGGCGGACTACCTGTCACTCAATATGGAACCCCCTAAATATACAGAACTTTAAGCCTGAATATGAATTAAATGGGTTAATCATAAAAATCCCTTACAGTCGTCAAAAAGGGGAGACTTGGCTATAGAGACCAAAACAAAGGATTTTTGTACCAGGCTGTAAACATGTTTATTAATGCTGTAAAGTGGGGCATTTTAACATGGGGGGTCTATGGGGATGACTCCCTTCTGGAGCCAGCCTCAAGTGGCCACTTTATGAAATGCAGCTTTTGGAACTTTAAAATTGGATTCCTTTTTCAGCACTGGAGATTACCGCGTCGTCTGGATAAGCCGTGTGGAAATTCAACGTAACAAATGTTCACCATATCTGAAGTGAGCCGCGTTGCACTTAAGGAAAGGCTTTTATTCAGTTTACTCATAAATCTTAACGCTTGTACGAACAAGAGGCAGCTGGAACAACATCAACATAGCTAACTAAGCTTGACTAATACCATAATCATATTGCTTTCACACCAATAATTGTAAGTAATCTCAAGGCAGCACTTTATCTCTTTAGCTGTCTAAGGTAAAAAAGGTGAAAGGTGACTCAAATTACAATTATGTATTGAATGTAAGTAACTTCTAAAAGTCTGTATGTTCTGCCAGTGTTGATGTCTTTATTGGTGAACGTGTTCCTATGTTTCTGGATCTATTACGATGAACCGCTGCCAGAAAAAAACAGTAAGAAAAAACCTGCGACCAATGGATATTTCCATCAGCCTGTCAGTTACAGTAAACCCCACATCCCGGATCACTTATCTTTTTCCCTAATGCTGTCAGGTCCGCCATCAGCTGTAGGCCTTCCTTAAACTGATTGGCCATCAAAGTCTAGGAACACATTTAAGTTAAGTTGGCCAAGGCTTGCGAGCTTACACTTTGCAGCTGATGTGAAATTCCCCTTCCTGCACGCAATATGAAAATATGACAGGCGTTTATTTGCCCGTCAAGTCTCAAACATTTCAGCAGAAAGAATTTGCTCAGTTACACCTCAAAGAAAAAGACAAAGGGATTTTATCTTGCCTTTATGAGATGTTATTTTGTTTACCTTCAGCTTTCAATAACCAGGTATCTTGACTTCACTTTATCTCCCTCTTTCTTCCTCTGTGCAGGCTTTGCCCCCATCAGTGGAATGTGCAGCAAGTACAGGAGTTGTACCATCAACGAGGATACAGGACTGGGCTTGGCCTTCACCATCGCTCACGAGTCTGGACACAAGTATGTCGAACAAAAAACTGCATCCCGGCAAGCTTAATAGCACCGTTCCTGGACACATCAGACCATCCAGACACACGCAGAGGAAACTATGTCGGACTTTAGTGTCATAGTGTCGCTGAATTAGCTCTGTGCTGGGAGTGGATGTGACAAATCTATATTAAATGTAAATGTGGTCTGATTTAAAGAATGACTCGAAATGAAAAGAGCATTAGGTAAGAGCACTTCATCCAGATATATGTCAGAATATATATAAGCCGCGATACCTTAGTGAATCTATGTAGCAAGATATGAAGACATGCCCAGAAACTTGAGGCCTACAACTTTAAATCACTGACAAATTAACAAAGAAGAATGTTGCAGTGATGAATGGGTAGGTAAGGCAGAACATCTTAACTGCACTCATCAGCAAGCATGTGTGATATTTCTGATGACTCCTTGAAACAAGCTATATTTTTATTGTATTATATGATGTAACATACAAAAGCTGGGTTAACAATGACACCAGCTTGGTCATCACAAAGACAACCTTCATGTTCTTTTTCTTTTAAGCCCTTGTTTTTACTCATTAGAAACTTTCACAACATGTCTTTGCGCCGTGCTATGTGTAAACTTTAAACTTTTTTACTGTAGTTTTGGGATGATCCATGATGGTGAAGGGAACCCTTGTCGCAAGACAGAAGGCAACATCATGTCTCCCACTCTGGCTGGAAATAACGGAGTCTTCTTCTGGTCCACCTGCAGTCGACAGTACCTCAGCCGCTTCCTTGGGTAGGGCCTCTGTGCGGCGTGCAAGTGCACAAACACTGTCAAAGTTGCCGGTCAGTTGTCGGTGCCCTCCTGCTGACTAACACGTATGATTTGCTGTGTTCACCAGAACAGCCCAGGCATCCTGTCTGGTGGACGAGCCCAAGCAGATCGGTCAGTACAAGTACCCTGAACAGCTTCCCGGGCAGCTGTACAACGCAGACACGCAGTGCAAGTGGCAGTTTGGCTCCAAGGCCAAACTGTGCAGCCTGGATTTTGTCAAGGTGAGACATTCACCTTATACATTTTCAAAAACTATAAACAAACATTTGGTATTAACGATGGCTCACATGACTGCCTACATTTGAAAGGTTCACTTTTGACGTATCCACAGATGATCACCATCTGACCAATATTTTGGTTTTACTGGCTAAAAATATGCCAAAAAATCCCACTTTACGCTACCTCCCCAGCACCAAAAGTGGAGCATTTTGTAGCTAAAGAGCTAAAGACATTTCCCTCAGGAGTTGGTTGAAAAAATCAGAAAAATAAAACTAAAATAGGATTTTAAAAATGCTCGAAATGCTAGTGGTGCTCTCAAACTGCTGGATGTCAACCATATCAACCATCGACCATATAAATTTAATAATTTATGATATGGTGGATGTTTCTGTTGCCCCTAAGGGTCCAAAAAAGAAGTCACTGCCGGTTACACCAGGGTGTTCTCTTAACCATGTCTAGTGGAAGTCTTTTAGAAGGCATAAATGGCAGCATGTTATATAAACCAACAAAGACACTATACACTGAAGAAAGAAGAGTACAAAATACATTAGCTAACCCTGCAGGGCAGTTGAATAGTCCTGGTTTTACATTTCTATATCAAGCCTTATTCAGGGCTCCCTTTGCCCAAACCAAGACTCACCAGATGAGCCTCCAGTAAAGAACTGGATCAGCCCGATTATACATGAGCTGCAGTTGTCTGCTTTACAGCGCTAATGATGCATTGCTAAAGTGGCACTTTATTAATTAGCATGATCTTTGCACAACAACGTCAAACCCCTTTCCCCCCACATTTGACCTACCATTGAAATGCATTCAATAAATTGAATGGGAATACATACCCCACCCCTTTCCCAAGCCTTAGTATAAGCCTTTATGTTGGGTGCATTCAGTGACGTCGATTCACATGTAAATGCTGTTTGAAATACTACAGGGCATCCTCTACAGGGCCGGGATTGCTGGGAAAATCGACTTTGCCAAATCGTATATATGACGGATTAGCACACATGACATTGCCTTGGCTATTCACGACTTCTCTAAATCCCTGCTATGTTTCCCTAACAGAAGATCAAATACTACATCTGCATTTCTTAGACCAGTGTGCGAGTCAGTGGGTGGTAAATGAACTACACGCTGATTAAGAGTGGCTCTAGGGCTGCCTTTCACACGTTTTCCACCTTGTTGTTTTTATTCCTGATAGAACAAAAACACACACACACACACACACACACACACCGTAGTGGTCTCTCCTGCTCTTACACTCCCTCCTCTCTGCCTCCTCTCTCGTTGCCAGTTGCAGTTGGGCTTGTTGCCAGACTCTGCGGCCTGTCTTTCGACCCCTGCTCTCCCCCTGTGCTCACTCGTTCGCTCTGTCTCTGTATTGTTGGGTCAGATGACACATACAATTATAACCCGTTTCATTACAGAAGGACAGTGATTAGATTTGACACAGAGGCACAGAGGCTTTGTGGAGAAGCTCACCAGCGTGATGGTGGTCCTGGCAGGAAGCATGTGCTGTCGGGTCAAGGAAGAGGAGAGAGGGGAGCAACACCATGCCAAAAGGCTCTTCTTTCATAAAAAACCTACGATGGTAAACTAAAAAACATCATATCTGATAGACACCTCATCCTGTTTGTGTGTGTGTGTGTGTGTTTGACAGGACATCTGCAAGTCGCTGTGGTGTCATCGCACAGGGCACCGGTGCGAGACCAAGTTCATGCCTGCTGCAGAAGGCACCAGCTGCGGTCCTGACATGGTGAGGAAATGTCTTCTTGTTCCTGTGGAGGATCAGCCCGTCACTCATTCTGCTCCCTGACACTTTTACTCACTCTACTAATTAGACACCACGCATGCAATTCCAATTAAAGGGATAAATGTGTGATATATGATGTCTCATTTGGATGCATAATGTGGACATGTTTTGCACATAAATGAGCGAGATTTGTTGTTGTTGTTTGTTTTCATATGGTTTTCATATCAATAATATTGGTACTGATAACAATGTACTTACCATTTGACAGCTGAAATATGGAAATGATAGCCTGGAAATTCAGACCCAAACCCCGAAAGGAGGGGTGCCAGACCCTGGCATGGAGTAATGGAAGCTGTCCATCTCGAGGGGGGGCACCAAGCGTGCATTTGAAAATCTCAGCGCACATAATTGGATAACACTACAACCAATCAAAACAATACACCCGCCTATATCAGAGAAACCAATGTGATTGGTGCAGTTGACCTCTGGCCCCGCCTATATCAGAGACCAATATGATTGGTGCAGCCCGCCTCTGGCTCCGCCTTAATCAGATACACCCATGTGATTTGTGCAGCTTGCCTCTGGCCCCGCCTATATCAGAAACACTGATGTTATTGGTGCAGCTCGGCTACAAGGGGCATTTTTAATGAGCAGCATTACTTGATGCCAGAGAAGTGATAAAAGTAAAGTAGAGTAGTAAGTTATAAAGGAATAGTTTCGACATTTTGTAAATGTAAATGTAAATGTCTGTCTAGAAATATAACAGTAGCTTAAGTTTCCGCTGGTTGCCTGGCCACATTTCAAGAGGTCAAGAAATAAGAACTAGTCCGGCACCCCGGTAAAACCACATTTAGTTTTTAATTTGGGTTTATTAGCTTAAGTTTAAGCAGTTTGAAGCGTCATGCAGCAGCTAAATTCCGATTTACTGTACACATAATCTTGTCTTCTAACTCATTTCCCAAAAATGCCAAACTGTCGCTATTAACAAATCCTGAGGGCAATCCTTAAACATACGATCAAACTATCAAACTATCAGTGGAAAACAGTCATGACAATTTACAGACCGACTTCCTGATTCAACTTTAATCTGCTGTGCTCATTGTAGCTGTGAGTGCACACACTTTTTCTTTGTAATGACAGATTGTTACTGACATTTTGATAAATCGGGTTTTGCTGTTGTGATGTCATGGTGTTCCCAGATGGCAGAGATTACATCAATGAATCCAACTTTATTATGGTAACTGATAAAAATAATAACTATGAGTATAAGAGCCCAGTTGTAATAAATTGAAGTTGTCCTTTATTTTACAGTGTTGAAACTTTCCGGAGCCAAAGTAAATCCTTGCACCTTGAAAAGGGAGCTCAAACTACATTCGTTTGTTTGGATTATTACTTGATTAAAAGCCAGTTACCTGTATCAATAAAAAACATCTTTGCTGCTCACGCATGCAGGTACCTGCAGAAGCATTTTTGCTCCCCAGCTGGAGACAGAACTATCGTACTTCTTTACATATTGAAAGACGATATTTAGAAAGAGAGAGAGGTGGTGATGTGTGTGAGTGCAGGTTTGGCTTGGAAAGGCCCCGATGGGGTTTATACATGTGTGTGTCTGTGTGTGCTGTGTGTGTGTGTGTGTGTGTGTGTGTGTGAGTGTGTGGGTGGGTGTCCAGGTGTGGTACTGGGCTTTTTTCCAAACCAGGAAACTCAGGCAAGAAGCTTGGGCTAACGCTCAAGTTCTGATAAGAAAACTATTTTTGTGCATCTTTTTTCTATTCTTTCATTTTGTTTTCTCTCTCTCTTGTGTCCAGTGGTGTCGGAGGGGTCAGTGTGTCAAATACGGGGAGCATGGTCCTAGGGCGGTCCACGGCCAGTGGTCGGCCTGGTCTCAGTGGTCTGACTGCTCCAGAACCTGTGGAGGAGGGGTCATGTACAGAGAGCGCTCCTGCACCAGTCCAAGGTACACACACTTGCTCACATCATCTGATTCCTCACCTCATTTGAAATGCTAACTAGCTTAACTAGCCAAACAGATGACAAAGTGATTCATGTTGTCATGTGGCTGCTTCTGCAATGAAAATCGGAGCTGCACTTTCGGCCAGAAAGCAGTTCTTGAAAGCTTCATGTCCCAAAATCCTTTTCTTTTAGAACACCTGAAAGTGTTGTCTGCCAAGTTACTGTCAGCACAGTACACACACACACACACACACACACACATACACACATACACATGCCTGATAACGGCTCTCATCATTCAGGCTGACAGTCCAGACAGACAGACCCTTTCTCCCCATGCTCCAGACGAGGAAAACCTCCTAATAGCTCTTTTCTCTGAAAGCTGCCAAGACAGTCAGCAAACGTACTTCTGCTCACTCGCACAAACACGATTCTACATAATTCTGCAGACCCAGATCCCACAGTGCATATCTCTTTGTAAGCACAGAACTCGTGATCCTCAGTTTTAATGTTGTGTTTCATAACAGATGTACAACCCATGTCGTTATTCCCTAAAACATTGGGGGCATATTTTAGATGTTTTCAAGCCTTTATTTCACTTTTAATACAATTGCTAGTTTCAATGTTTTACTATTACAATGCTGGTCCTGCAGTTAGTTAGCCAGCCCCCCACAACACTGGCCCTTTAAATTAAATACAGGACACGCAGGATTTTTTGCAGTGGGAAATATATGAAAGGATTAATTAGCCTGAACAGTCATGTAATTTCAGCCCCTCTTGCCTTTACTGTGAAGTATGTGTAACCCGGAGACCAACGTCTGAGTGACAGAGCGTACTGACGTTATGTTGCAATTGAATGCGATGTTTGAGCAAGTTTTGTTGTTGTTAAGGGTTTAGCGTCTTCTCCTGGAAGAATGTGTGTTTACACTAGCAATTTCCTGCGTACTGTAACTCAGAAACCATCGTGATGGGGATGGTGGAACCAATTAACTGTGTTTTTATTTTCGCTCGTGGGAGCTATGGCCAATCAACAGGAAACAAAGTCAACCCAAATTCCTAGACAGCACTTCTGATGTTTTCCCTCTTCGTGTTGCTAGCCAGCTGTCAAGAGAATTTTAAGCACTCTTCAAGTGCTCATACTAGGCTTTTTGGCTTTTTTCCTTGACTTGATTGTGTTATATACTGTATCTTTGTTGTGCATATTGTAGGTTTACAAAGTAAAATAGCCCAAAGTCCCCCCCCCCCAAAGGGATAAGGTGGAATTCCTCCATCTTACCCCTTATCCATAGCCCTTGCAACGCCAATGTAATGCAACACAACTTTGCGTCTCCGGCACATAGCCCTGAACTGAATGTCCGACATCTTGGCTGCTACTCCAGCTATGACTTCAACTGTTTCAGCATTTTAGATGTTTAAACAGAGGTTGTTAGCTGCCAGCACATAAACATTTTCTTGAGAAAATGTAGCCTTTTCTAGTTTTAAGTTTTTTGTTTAAATGTAACCACCCCATGAAGGGGACTGTTCAGATCTATTGGACATCACCCTCCTTCCGCCACTGGCTTCATCACTGCTTCCAGCCGGGCAGCCACTGATTTGGCTATCCTGTCCGTCACAGCTGACTCGTCTCTTAATCCTCGGGAGGGATCAAAAGACCAAAAGGTTCCAGAGGCAGGACGGCCCTCATATGATACATATTATACACCAGAACTGGCACACCAGAAAAGGGTTACAGAGCCCTTTAAACCAGGTTAGCTGTCAGGTTTATTTATCATTCCTGTGGCACTAAAGAGCGCTCTGTAGCAGCAGCTGCTGAAAAATGGGTGGATGCTGTTAAACGACGAGTTACGGGGTCAGTGGGACAGACAGGGGATGGAAAGATGGGAAGGGCAAAAAAAAAAAAACCCAACCCAAGTCATGAGGTATAGAAAAAAAAACACACAGTGGGCCAACTAGGTGTCAGATCCCGTTGAACTCATGTGTAGACAACCTAATTAGGCTGGTGTGTGTCTTCATATGACATCCTTTTAGCTCAACCACACACACACACACACACACACACACACACACACACACACACTTTCAGGGTAGATGTAACCGTCCAATGTATTTATGACAGTAACGTTGATTGTAATTTAGTTCCAGTGAAAGTTTTTTTAGGGTTGCTCTTATTGTAACTTCAGTAAGTTCATAAAGACAGACAAGCAATCAAATGGAGACTAAAGAGACTAAAGAGGGTATGTGAGGAATGGTGGACCCAAATACAGAGAGATGGTGGAAGTTTTGTTGTTGTTTTTTTATTTATTTCAATATAACACACAGTACATACTAAAAACTGAGTCCAGAAAGCAACAGCCACAAACCTAATCCAGAACCAACAGAACAGGATCTCAAAATTGAACCAAAACTCTGATACAAAAGGGATACTCCAAGCAAGAACACAGTCAACAGAAAGACACCCAATGATCTGACAAAGGACAAGGACAAAGACTAAATCCAGAGGGTAACGAGGTAACAAGAGGCAGGTGACACAAGGGTTGGAAAAATTAGGCAGGAAGTAAAACTAGACAAGATGGCACAGAAAACAAGACTATCAAAATAAAACAGGTACATGTACAAGACAAGACCGAAAATAACACAATCAGAAGATAAAGAAAAATAAGAAAGCAGACTGTCTCACTGGGCAGAACAACTCTTAATGCTATCTGGGCTGGAAGAAAAAGCAACTACACACACACACACACACACACACACACAAACACATACCTTTTCCAAACTGTTGCTTGTGCCCCTGAGTCACGTTTTAAGTCCCTGACTCACAGTGTGTTTGTCCCCAGTACGCTGTGGGATTATTTTGGCAGGGCCCCTTTGCTCTTAATCTGAGCAGAACAAGAAGGATTGGCCTGAATTGGACTGCTTGTCTCTAGTGTCATCTTCAACCCCAAACTGAATCGTCTGGACAGTCTGGGCTCACCCCCTCAAACATGTAGATTGTTGTCAGACTTGCAGGATGTGAAGATGTATACCTAATTTATGTGGGAATTTGTATCTGGGAATTCACACAAGATCAAATAAAATCCTACGTTGTCTAGAAGTGGACCGTACAGATATGACAGTGTTTTGTACATTTTCACCTCTGCCCTACTACAAAATATTCACTCAGCAGGAGAAGTCTTAAACATCCTTCATTGGTTTCTGCACGTACTCATCCGTTTTATGAGGCCAGCATGTAGTTTAGGTTTTGCTCAGTCTTGTGAAAGAGTTCTATGGATCAGCTGATTGAAGCCATCCCGTCCAGGAGTGTCTCAGAGACGGAAAATGAATCTGCTCCCTGTCCCACCCTCCTCACTCCTCCATTCCCTGTAGACCACCTGCCAGATCAAACACAGTCAGTCTAATCCTCCCCAACAAGCCGAGGAGATTAGGTTCTTCATTTTGACCTGGTTTTGTAAGGAGCCCATTTTGTCACACACTCAATTTAAAGGGAATGGGGGGGTGTACGATGAGGGCCGACGGTGCTTAGACGGAACTGTGTTTGGTGTTGTCTCCCGGAGATTTTGCGAAGGGGTCTTGCAGAGGTTAGGCCCCCTAGCAGAGCAGCAGAATGTGGTTCTATGGAGGAAGTTGCCAGAAGGGAAGGGGGGAGCAGGTGACTTAAGGAAAAGACAAGACTAGACACAATGACCCCTGACCTACCAGGAGTTCAGTCTCAGCTTCTATCGCCGGGCCGATTTACCGGGCCCCAGTTGCATTTAAGTATCCTTAAGGGGTCCTTTGCTGGAGTTGGGGTGTAGAGACAGAAGAGAAACGATTGCAACACAAACTGAAACCTCAAAAATCAAATCTGGTTTCTGTCTTGTTGTTGGAAGTAGTTTTACAGTTGCAATGATACTTGGTGATTTTAGGGAGAGGAAAAAAGAGGAAGGGAAACCAGGAGGGCTGTGAAACTCTGGGCCAGGCTGTCCATAATCCATGAATTGCCTTCAACTTTCTCAAGCAAAGTGACGCCGTTCTATGCTCGGCTGTGATCAGAAAGCCCTGACTGAGGCGGTGTACGCTGTAGTCCCCCACTGGCCCGCCGTAAGCACATTACCATACGGGCTGCATTTGTCCGCCTCTAAGTTTTAATAGGATCAGGCCTACGAAAACCTGGGCCAAATCGCCCCCCCAAGCGAGATCGGCACCAGGCAGATTTATACACACACACACACACACACATACATAGCTTAGTCACTGTTTGATTGAGGCCAGGTTTGAATAGAGGGGACAAACGGTTGGAGTTTAATAAACTTCAGTGAAGCAACATGCCGTTTTGCTTCAGATTGTTGCTGACTTTCATATTTCATGCAGCCATTTTCAAAAGGAAAATGCTAAAGAAATAGGCTGCTCCTGGTACTCATACTCACTCTCCATTCTCCTTTTCAAAAGCGTTTAATTTCACTGTAGCACTTAGTGAACTTTTATTAGACATGTTTGATCAGCATGGTTCCCCAGTCTCTGTGTTTGGTGTGTGTGTGTGTGTGTGTGTGTGCAGACTACTATAGCAAATACCTAAACTCAATTTTCTCTGCTGGTGTTGTGTTGGATTCCTGGCATGAGTCTAGAAAGCCTGAGAAGTCAGACATGGTATCCCTAATGGTCACTAAAATGTCAAGACTCTGCTGGCGTTTTTCTTACAAGTGGTGATTGCTTTGATCGTCTCAACAGCTTATTAAAGCTCCATTCCCTGTTTATGGTACACACCAGTTAGTCCCGTGTGGTCAAAGAAGTGTTGATTTGGTATGGCGTGGGAACATCTGACATGGCATGCAAACATCTCTTTGACACTCCTGTTTGAACCCTCCTTTAGTCCTGCTTAAAACTCAAATTCACTCTTTCTTTAGGGCTAACACTACACTGAGAGATACAATGGTGTCATTCTGATAAATGTATCATGGATGATTGAAAATGTAAGAGGGAGGCTCAAAATGATAAGATATTGGGTTTTATTATGCTCTAATAGACTTTGTCTTGGCTCATCAGCAACACTGATGGAAGTTGCATTGTGAAGCTTGGAAGCAGCTGGGTTTAGTTGACTTATAATCCGGCAGAAGTTGACAGTCAGTGTTTCTTACTTAAAACAAATCGTGTGTGCCCTTGATGTCTCACAAACATGTTTCATGCATTGTGTGTGTGTGTAGTTCAGGACTGTGTGTGATTACTAAGAAAGTGTGGACACAGAGTGTAAATTGTAATTTCCCCATTGGGGATCAATAAACAAATTAAAATTGATTAAATTCTTCATCGAATATTTGCAATTTCTCTTTTAGAATATTTCTTTGCCAAGTGTGTGAGGGCTCTCTGCTTGGCTTTTTGAACCCTTTATCAGAGATAGGAAGTAACTAAGTATTTGTACTACTGTACTCAAGTAGATTTCTACACCTTACATTTTCCCAAATTGGCTCGTTACTTTAGTTTCAGTAATTTCAGTAGAGTTACCGTTATTATTTTTTGCATCATCGATACTCAATTCAATGTAATTGGGTGGGAACATACGTTGCGCATGACCCACCACTACAAGACGACTCAACAGATTCGACAGCATTCATTCGCGACAAATCATTGCGGCTTTGATGGAGTAACGTCAGCACATAGTACGGACGGTGACATGATGAAAATGAAGAAAATGGAGATCCCAGAGATTCGGAAGACAAGCAGGAAGACCTTCTCGATCATCCTCTGTCTTATCTGAGAGAGACGTGTGAGACAGTAGGCATCAAGAATGACTCCTGGCCAATGTTACCAGGGAACTTCTAAATTAATTTCTGTTTAGTAATTCATATTTTATCCTTTATTTTATTCCCAGATATACCTATGGCATATACTTTTTTTCCATGTCCACCGAAGTTTCTCAGCATGCTCTCTAGTAACATTTAAGTGGTCCAGGTAGCTTTGTCATTCACAAGGTTACTTTTACTTTTATACTTTAAGTACATTTCCAAGCCTGTACTTGTTACTTTTACCTGAGTAAAGAAGTTAAATCAGCAGTGTATCTGTCGTGGGCAGTGAGTGCTTTTGCAATCTCTGCCCGTTATGCATATTTTTAAAAGTCTGCAGAACACCACCAACTGTATATCATTGGCGCCACTAGTGGTCAGAACCTTCACAGAGTAACATGGATGGTGATATTTCAACCATATGAAGGATGTGTAGTACATTTAAAGTATTAAAAGGAAAGAACAATCCTCACAATTCAAAAACAGGAAAGTAAAGAAGGGTCGCAACCGCCTAAAGGAATTAAAAAAAGTCAAAAGAATTGATTAAAAGTATCTCTAAAAGCTTTAATATCGTCTCATAAAAGAGGTCAAAAGGATCAATTATAGGTTAAAAAGCATTGTGTTTAATCATTTAATATTGTTTGGTAGTTTAAATTATAACAAAACATTGTAACATTGTATAATATAAATTATTTATTATATTAAACTGTGTTTTTTCTGCAGTAATCCTAATGTGTAAAGTAACTAGGAACTAAAGCTGTCAGAAAATGTAGTTGAGTAAAAAGTAGAATGTTTCTCTCTGAAGTAGTAGAAGTCGAAAGTGGCGTGAAAAAAACTGAAGTCAAGTACAAGTACCTCTACATTTGTACTTAAGTGCAGTACTTGAGTAAATGCACTTAGTTACATTCCTCCACTGCTGATCTATGAACTTTTTTTTATTTGTCTCTCTTCTTCTTCTTCTTCTCCTTCTTCACCCAGGCCACAGAACAACGGTAAATTTTGTTCAGGCTCCAGCCGTCTCAACCAGCTGTGTAACCCTCGGCTCTGCCCCATCAACGCTGTGGACTTCCGGGCCCAGCAGTGTGCTGAGTACAACAGCAAGCCCTTCAGGGGCTGGTACTACAAGTGGAAGCCCTACACCAAGGTGGATGGTGAGTGATCAGTTCATATGATATCCACCAAGAGCAAAGTTTACATTTTATGCATAATTTGCTTTGGAGGATGTCATTTTTGTCACATTCTTCTGACCCCTACCTAAAAAATACACAGTTCACAAAGTATGAAGACACGTTTGCTGTATTCTTGGCACATAATGCACAAGAAAAGAACTCGCATTGTCCAAAGAACACTGCACTGCCAAATACGTAATGTAGAGAGTAGTAGATTGTTCAGGGCAAGCTTTTTCTTGTTTTTTCATCCTGTATCCCTCTGTACTCTGCTAGTCCTAATCTTTTTTATAAAGAGTTACTGTAATGCCAACCTCTGTTTGCTGCCGCAGTGATTAGGGCCAAAAAGCTGGAGGAAACTATCACTCTGTGTAATGTGCATGGGAGACATGCAGCCACCTGCACCCTCTGACACAGTGGGGAGAGATTTAAAAAGGAAGCCTACGGGCCAGCTCTTTTACCACAGTGCGGCAGAGAGAGAGATTGAGAGAGATGAAGGAGAGCAGAGCGTTTGGCCGACGTCCCAGGCCTATTTAAGCTGTTGATGAATAGGAAGTGATGTAGAGAGGAAAAGATTCTGAACTGCCTTCTGGGACCTTGGGCCAAGTCACATTCACCGTCATTTATTTTTAATCAAAGAGGGCTGTAGAGACTTGTCTGTGATAACTGATCTGAACCACTAAATAAACCTGTAGCCCCACACAAATACCCCTGGGTGCATTGAGAGTCGGGCCCTGTCCCTTCCAATTCAGCGTCAGCAGAACTGTACGGGCTGCATATGCAACAGGTTGCAGTACAGTAGCCTCATAATCTTTAATTTGACAAAATTCTAGAAGAAATTTGGTGAATCAGTAAGATTTTGTGCCATTCCCCCCCAAACATTGCACTTATTCCTTTGTAAGAGACTCTCAGGAACACTTTTTCACTTTGATTTTATATTTTTTCTGTGTATTGCACATTTTCAATATCTTGAGTTTCCTATGCAGTTTGGTTTAGCCTTTCTTTTGCACTATTTAGAATGTATCCTTTGTATTATATATATTACTTATCTTATATTTGTTGAACTTATTGCACAGTCTGGCACATATTGCAGTATTGACAATACAGTTGACTTGATGCTACCTTTTCTCTTGATACCGTTGTTACTGAATGTGTTTGTGTGTTCTGTGTGCAGATGAAGACATCTGTAAGCTGTACTGCATTGCAGAAGACTTTGACTTCTTCTTCGCCATGTCCAGCAAAGTCAAAGACGGCACCTCTTGCTCTGACCACAAAGGAGATGTCTGTATTGATGGAGTGTGTAAGGTACATTGTCTGTGTTTTGGCATCGGATGCAGTTTTCCTCTGAGCTGCTATGTCTGGAGTAAGGGTTATATCATAGTCGTGAGCACGGTCAAAAACTGTGTCCCTTCTACTCCCGCCACCTCATTACAAATCCCCCACACACTACCACCTGTACAGGTGATCCGCCCAAATAGGCAGAGCAGAGACATCTAATCACAAATCACCCATGACAGACAGAACTAGGCAATATCATATCAAACCATAGTTAATTATACTAACAAAATATGAAATAACAAAATATCATAAATGGCTCCAACAGTCTGTATGGATTCTCTTTGCTGCACGCTAACAACTTAGCTCCGGGACAGTCAACTGGCACTGGTAGAAAAAGGATGAATGTTTCATGGGTTTTTGGACATGGAAGTACACAGAAAAAGCTTTTCGTACTTTTTTGTACCTTGAAAGAAGGCAAATATTGGAAAAATTTCAAACGGAGCAAATTTCGACCGCAGTTCAAAATATGATTACAATGGACATTTTGGGTGTGTTCTCTTTCAGTTTTATGTAAGAGACTTAGATGTTTGTTTTTTTAGAACCTGTCTAGTTGTCAAAAGCAGTCATGCAGCACTTAAAGGAGTAATTATTATATATAATATGTCATCTAATTGCTTATAGTATGCACAGGGTTATTATAATTGTCCTGCATGTGCCAGCATGAATTTACCTAAGCATGTTAAAAGCTGCAGTGAAACTCATGTGAGCAGGTGTTAAAAAGCTAGCTAATGAAGTGTAATGTGTAAAGAGTATTGTATTTCTTTCAGAGTTTTGTATTTTGTAAAATGTATGTTCGTTTGTTGTATGTATGTTTTTCCCTACGCCCATATTAACACATCTGACAATGCATATGACATGACCGTTCCCATACACTGTACGTGCTGATGTAAACAGGAAGCAGATTGTCCAACGGTAGAAAACCGTGCATATATAAATTGAAAATACAGAAATGACTTTTTTTTAGGTTGTATGTTACCCCTGGATTGTCAAAATAAATGACTTAATTTCTCCTAATTATAGTTGTGTCCATATTGATGGCATGCATGTTTTTTGTGTGTGCAGGCAGTAGGCTGTGACCAGATTCTGGGCTCCAAGGCCTCTCTGGACGCCTGTGGAGCCTGTGAGGGAGACAACTCCACTTGCAAGTTCTTTAAAGGCCAATACACCCTTCAACACAGAGCCAACGGTAAGCTTTTCTCTGTCTTTGTTTGTAGTGTGTCTCTGCATTTTAACAAACACAAACTTAGTCCTCCTGCAAGACAAAGGGAGACTTAAGCGGACAAACAAGTACGCAGAGAAAATCCATGCACAGACACATCTATTCCCACAGCATAATAGACTGACTCACTTCATCCTGTAACACACGGAGACAAAGATACATTTGAGTGTGTGATGAGGTAAAGCAGGCATGGTGGTGGATGTGTGTGCAGGATTGTATGATAAAGCATTAAAGCAAGAATTAAAGAAGTGATGACAAATATCAAGGCAGGATTCAGGCTTGACTTTCCTTCCTTCTGCTTTCCCCCCCAAGAGTACTACTCCATGGTAACTGTCCCAGCTGGGGCACGAAGCATTCACGTTCAGGAAATGGAGGTCTCCACGAGCTACCTGGCTGTCCGCTCCCTAAAGAGGAACTACTACCTGACCGGGGACTGGACTGTGGACTGGCCGGGGAAGTTCCATTTTGGTGGGACAGCGTTCGAGTACCAGCGCTCTTTCAACAAGCCGGAGAGCCTTTATGCCGCTGGACCTACTAATGAGACGCTGGTGTTTGAAGTAAGCCGCCGCTGCTGGGTGATGTCCGTTTGTGGCAATTGACAGTGACAGAGTCCCTGGCAGAAGCCTCGTTTTAAAAAAGAAAATTAGAGTCTGGATATGAATAGGCTTAGATGAAAAAAGAAGTTTGGGTGGTGGGGAGAAAAGGCCTGAATGTAGCTGTCTGCGATGCTTCTGCGGGGGATTAATTGTGTTGGTGATTGGTTACGTCAGGGATGATCTGGGGGCGTGTGGGTGGTGTAAAAGGCTCTAATCTGAAAGATCTCGAGCTTTTAGAGGGTTCAAACAGCCTGTCCTGTGCTGAGCTGTCTTCTTTGTGAGTGAAAGAAAGAGAACACAAGGCCAAGAAGTAGAAAAGATGGGTAAAAAGTAAAATATACAGACAAAGAAAAGATGACAAGAAATCTAGGAATAATTCAAATCAGAGCAAACAGTTTAAATGATTTACCCAGAACGCACTGTCAAAGTGAATTTAAGACAGAAACTCTGGGGCAAACTCATGAATGTCCATTATATGCCATCATGGCACTTTTAAAATGCACTTTGCATTCTGTCTGAACACAGTTTAAAGCTCTCAGTGCTAGTCTCTGTTTTATTGGTGGCGGCAGAAATCTTTGAGGCAGATATCTCAAAACCTGCACAAATTACAACTGCATTCTGAATGGCCAGATAAAAGTAAAGGTGAGAAAATATGTTTTGTGTAACTTTGTTGAACCAATCCTCTAAGCAGGCTGGGAGAATAATTCAGACATTAGATACATGGAGATATGGCGCAATTAGTCTAAATAACTAATTCATTATTCAGCTAAGTCTCACATGGCAGAATGCATGCCCCTTTATTATATGCAGTACAGTTTCTTGGTACTGCTGGCTCCAGTGTAACCCAGTCACGTGTTCATCCATGTACACATACTCACAGCGATGGATGTGGCCCCCCTGGCCAATGATCTCAAAGGGGCTTTGTTGCAGCCATGTGATTCGTGGCTATTAGAGCGAGTGAAATCCCTAAGTCAACTGGTCGTTAGAAGGCAGGGATGAAAAATATAAAATCAGATGGTTGCTTGGAGTGAGATGTTCTGCATAATATAGGAAGTGATGCGTTGATGAGGACTTTACTTTGCCCTATGTTTGTAATCAGCGGCGTGTCAGAAACCAGAGCTTTAAGGGGAGGGCGTGTCTTCACTCATCCCAAGGCAGCAGAATGGGATGCTGGACAGGCGTATCCACCTGAGAGAAAATATATGCTTGACAAGTGGCCGTGGTCATTATCCTTATGACTCTGGAGGCTTGAGTGAATGGTGGTGGGACGTGTGGGATGTTCTTCTTCTCACAAAACTGTGAAAGCATTTATTTTCTCATGAACTCTGAACCCAAGGCACGGAAACAGAAATGAAAACCAGGTGAAGAGTAGACATATGTCCCACCCCCCCCCCCCCTCTCCACCATGGGTGAAGTGGTAGTCATGTAAAAGCTAGTCTCCCCTCAGGCCCTTGGGCTACTGAAATCCTGCGGTTAAAGCAGGAATGATTGGCCTCTAAATCCAGGAAGAACCCCAGTGTGAAATCGCCAAAGTGCTAGGCTGGCCACTTGTTTGACCATCAGGAAATGTCTGAGTGTTTTTCTAGCTATTTTAGAAAAGAGACTTGTGTTTGTGGGCGGTTCAGCAGAGTAGCTACAGTCATTGGCATCCGAGCAGCACGTTGTCTCTTTCTGCAAGATGAGTGCTCGCAGAGATGCATTCAAGAAACAACAATCTAATATTGCCATTCCCGGAAGAGGTTGTACGGATAGGTTAGATAGATATATTTGCTCCAACAATTTTTTTATTCTGCGATGCCACAATCTCTACTTTGCTGAGGGTGGTTACACAGTATTTCTGGATAATAATAACAGGTTTTTCAATAAATAGGAATCTTATTTTTAGCATTCTGGTGGCTTTAGGAACGGCAATGTCAGTATGTGGGACTGTTGTTGGGTCCAGCACTTTGGTCCAGACTGAAATATCTCAGACATTCATGGTGGCCAGAAGATGAATCCTAACGACTTTGGCGATGTACTGAATGTCCCTGTAGAGCCAGCAGGAGCTTTCACTTAAGCTAACATCTAAAAGATGTATCAGCACAAAATTCCGTACAATAATCTATGGTTCCCAGAATTTGTTGGTTTATGATAAATTAAATGCCAAACAAATGACATTCCCATGAGCTTCAGCTGTTGGTAATGGTGATTAGCAAGTAGGAGCATGCTAATACACTAAACCTAGGTGGTTACCATGGTAAAGAATAAACCCACTAAACATCCATTAATTAGCATTGTCATTGTAATCTGATCGTCAGTTGGTCTTTTGCCATTTGCAATTCCACCGCATTTTCACCAAATTTGGTGAGTACAGTGTTAACTGTTATGCAAGACCCAAGAAATTGTAATAACCCTTGATATTCTTTCAAGAAGAGACTTTGCTAAGTCTAGCAGTGCTCTTCCGGCCCGTTCATGTGTCCCAGCAATACATCTGCTCCGGATCTGCAGATGACACAAGCATAATCTCTATAAGTATGTCTTGTAATTACAAAAAGGGGAAAGAGGTTGATAGAGAGAGAAGGATAGAGTGAAAGAGGGGGGAGAGTGGGATTAAAAGATTAAGAATTCTGCAATTGAACTCTTTGGATGTGAGAAGTTAAGGTCAGGGCACAGGGACTTAAATTGCAAATGAAAAGAGCCAAATGAAGGAAAGCGAGCAGTTTTTTTTTTTCCCCACCGCTGATCTTCATCTGTTTCACACTGTTTCTGCTTAACTGGCGCTGTCACAGAAAAACTAGGAGAATGCGTGGGGGAGGGTAAACACACCGATCACTCGCAGACCCTTACTCAGCTTGAAACACTTAAATAAAGAAAATATTGTGGAGTGTGACTGCAAACTGTGACAAGGTGTTCACATCTGTACAGCTCATCTGGCCGAGGGGGGGGGGGGGGGGGGGGGGGG